>NW_027224263.1:10984568-11284568 GCF_023699985.2 Odocoileus virginianus | reverse complement strand
TGACAAACATAGAAGACAGGCAAAGAAAATAAGGGGACAGAATAACAAAGTCTATAAGCAAAGAAATTTTTACTGAAATTTTAAAAAATGATTTGAAACTGCATACTGAAAACGCACACTATATACCTTGAAAAATCAACCCAGAATGACTAACATCAAGACATATCCTAATAAAATTGTTAGACTCGAAGGAAAAAAGTCTTTTGACAACCAGGCAAAAAAGACCAAGTGTTTCAATAGAGAAAATTGTCAGTAGACTTTGACAACATTTATGCCAGAAGAAAATGGATGCCATATTTAAGACACCCAAGGCAAGAACATGTAAGTCAAGGATTTTATATCTAGCTAAAATGACTTTCAATTATTAATGAAGGAAACTCCATCAATATGTAAATAATTCAGGAAATGTTGGTCTCATGAATCCTGAGAAAACTTTTGGTGCTTCATAAAACCAAAATTACTGGAACGACATCAACAGAAAGACTGGGAGTTAGCATCAAATACATACCATACAGAATTAAGACTAAAAAGGACTGCTGCTGCTGCTGCTGCTGTCGCTTCAGTCATGTCCGACTCTGTGTGACCCCATAGATGGCAGCCCACCGGGCTCCCCCATCCCTGGGATTCTCCAGGCAAGAACACTGGAGTGGGTTGCCATTTCCTTCTCCAGTGCATGAAAGTGAAAAGTGAAAGTGAAGTCACTCAGTCACATCTGACTCTTAGCGACCCCATGGACTGCAGCCCACCAGGCTCCTCTGTCCCTGGGATTTTCCCAGGCAAGAGTACTGGAGTGGGGTGCCATTGCCTTCTCCACTAAAAAGGGCTATAAGGGAGAAAATATAGTACATAATGACCTTATGCACTGGACATGTAGATACTAGATAACTTCAAGAATGGGGAGAGAATGGGAAGAACATATGGAAAATTTGCTATTTTTGATAATCATTAAAAATTATTTTATAGCTTTGTCAAAAGTTCAGAAATTCCTTCAGTTCCACCTGCTTCTTTCTCATCTGTTAAATTCAAATAAAGATATGAGCATTTTATTAAAACATGTTATATAATATGATTGGTTAAAAGTGTAGACTAGAGGGGACTTCCCTGGTGGTCTAGTGGCTAAGACTCCCCACTCTCAATGCAGGGGGCCTGGGTTTGATCCCTGGTCAGGGAACTAGATCCCACATGCCACAACTAAGAGTTCACATGCTGCAACTAAAAAGATCCCACATGCTGCAACTAAGACCCAGCACAGTTAAAAAAAAAAGAAACATATTTTTTGAAAACTGTGGACTAGAGGATAAGAATGCCTGAGTTCAGATCCCAGCTCTAACACTCGCTAGTTGAGATCCTAGCTCTGCTAGGTAGCAGCTGTGTAACCTCAAATGAGTTACACATAATCCCTCTGGTGCTTCATTTTCTTCATCTGGAGAGTGGAGATAAAACCTACTGCAGAAGAGGGACAAATTAATGAAGGAAACGCTTGGACAAGTGTCTGACACATAGCAAAAGTTCAATAAGTATGAACTGTTATTTTATTGTTACTATTTTTCCATTTACCAGTAAAAGTGCAGTCAGTCCTCCAGAGGATATTCATAGGTTATGTGCAAATACTACACCATTTTATAGGAGGGATTTGAACATCCATGAATTGTGGTATTTGAGGGGGTCCTGAAGCCAGTCCCCACAGATACCAAGGGATGACTGTAAAAATGATTTTAATTAAAAAAAGTAACCTGAATATTACCTTTTCATTGGTTTCTGCTCATTAGACCCAATGCTTAAACTATGTTGGACAGGAAAAAAGCAATCAGCACACTGCAGCAGAAATAGCTTCTAAAAATACATTAATTTTTTAATTGCCTTTTTTCATTCCTGAAACTTTGATTACTCTCATTTTTACCCACCATCAGCATCAGGGCCTTTGAGCACTATGTCTGCGAATATGTTCATGTAAGGTTAAAGGGACAAACACAAAAGCTCTGACCTATTATCCAATTATATGTCAGTCTAATTTTGAAATTACTTGTACAAAAAACCTAAATCCATAAAATTACAGTCCACGACTCAATTCTTACCCGATTGATTTTTTTTCCAATTGATTTTTTTTAAATAAGATAATCAACAACAGAATAATGGCCAAAGATGAAAAACATCCTAGGTGAAAAAATAATAGGTGTTTGGGTGGTGAACACAACTAGTTTTTAGTTGTTAGTCATCCTAGAAAAATACATGCATGTAATAATATTTTTTTTAAAGAAAGAAACAAAAGTCATAGAATAATGGAACATCAAATCTCAATTGAAGAATACATTCAAGATTTGGTTATTTCCTGCAGTGAATTACCCACAGGGGTGAAGTGGGCTTCATGAACCTCAGCATCACACAAAACACTGGACTTTTATGTGCAAGTCAACGGATTACATGCCTCTGTCTTCTTCAGAGCAACATTCACAATAGAAAATTGTACAATATGAATCATATATCCCCATGCCTTCAAATCACCGTAGCTTAGAAAGAACTAGCTGAATGTGGTGTGGAGGGGACTAATTTGATAACAGTTGAGGTGGTTATCAATTCAAACCCTCACTTTAAAAATTGATAATTAAAGGGAAAGAATTAAATACGTTTCCTGCCTTTCTAGCAGAAACTGAACTTGAGAACAATTAAAAGGAGCCTAGCTGATAATTGAGAGCAGTGCTTATAGAAAAGTTTCAGCTTAGAAATGTAGATTAAATGATAGATGAGAAAAATCATCATCATTTCACAACCACTAATGAGATTATTGAATCAAGCAAGGATACTAACTGGCTAATAAAAAGCATCAGCTGAAGAGTTGACAGGGTGCTAACATAACACCACACAGATTATCTTCCAGTGACAAGGGGAGGCAACGTGTAGATGGCAAGAGGGGACATGTTATTATCACCTTAAAGAGAGTGGTCAATCTTAGCCTCACTATGGGTGGACAACTGGATATTATCTGTCTCCTGACACCCGGGACAGCTGGAAAGATTGAAATATGGACTGAGCATTAGATGATATGCATGCATGCTAAGTTGCTTCAGTTGTGTCTGACTCTTTGTGACCCTATGGACTGTAGCCCACCAGGCTCCTCTGTCCATGGGATTCTCCAGGCAAGAATACTGGAGTGGGTTAGCTATTTCCTTCTCCAAGGGATCTTCTCAACCCAGGGATTGAACCTGCATCTCTTATGTCTCCTGCATTGGTAGGCAGATTCTTTACCACTAGTGCCACCTGGGAAGCCCATATTAGATGATATTAAGGAAATAATCATTTTTAAAGTTAGGCCACCTTAGCTTTTAAAGATACATACTGAAGTTTAAAAAAAAGTCAGCAGTATTTGGAAGTCAACTTCAAGTTTAAAAGGCTGTTTTCTAATCAGGAATTCAAAACTGGCACAGGACTGAAAATAAAATTGGTTTCCAAGAAGCAGGGGAAGAATAGATAATATTTTAGGGATGAAAAAGAAATGCAGATGCAGAAGAAAAGCAATTCCCTCTGCAAAGCCCCCACCCCCCAAATATGGCCCGCGGCCCAATTAGTCACAAAGAAAGGGCAAACAGCAAAGCAACAGGAAAAAATGCTGTTGGCCAAAATGTTACTACAGTGATAAACAAAACATTGTCAAAACACTAGAAACCTTAAGGAAAACTATACAGAAGATTTAATTTATTGGTAGCCACACCTAAATACATTTTAAGTACCACTACTGATGGTACAGCATGGAAGAAGAAAGTGTTTTGAAAGGGCATGGATTATTTCTTGGGATTAGAAGCTGGTCACTTTGGGCTACAATGACTTTTAGTGCAGGTTCTGGAATTATCTGTCTATGTGATAGTCCTTGAGAAATTTCTCCGTGGCCCCCAGTGTCTCCATCTTAAAAGTGAGGGGCTGGACTAGAATCTAGAGTTTTGAAAATTTATAATTAAAGGCAACTAAACATGTAAACATATACCTCATTAGATGACCTCTAGGGCAATGTTCATTCCGTAATTATTCATTCCATAATTCCATGGTTCTAGAAGTAAAAGGATAGTCTTTCTGCTAGCATATGCAATTCAATTTGTGAGGATTGTTGCCATGTAGAGAAAGTAGATTAGTCATCCGGTTAAAAAGCAAACATGGAGATTTGTTCTATTACTCTTTCCCCTGCCTGGCATTTTTATTATACTTTTAGTTTTAAACACTGACTTTATTTAATGGTCTGCAGCCACCACAAAAACATCTTATGCTTTTAGTGGTCCATCTTGTCAGTATATCTGCCTCACTAAATTATAGAATTATCTGACTCATCAGGACAACATATTATCCTCTAGACAGCAAATTGAAAAAAAGCAACTTTCCCGTCTCTGAGAAAGATAAGTGATTTGATTTTGCTGTCAATATTATCATCATTCACTCTATCACCCAGACTTGAAACCCTGAAATTATTTTTTACTCTCACCACCTTTCATCACCCACACAGAGTCACTGAGTTGCAGTGAGTTTCCTTTAATAATGTCTCTTGCATCCATCTCCTCTGCTATCACCTAAGTTCAAATCCCTATTATCTCACAGGCTTGGATAACCATGATATTCTCTTTTCCCTTAATGACTTGTATGGAGTTTCTTTATTATAAAAAGTAATGCATGCTCATTACAGGCAATTTGGAAATTTCAGAAACATAGAGGGAGAGACAAAATAATATCAATTATCCACAATCTTACTGCCCAGAGATGATTATTTTGACCTATTTCCTTCCACTCATTGTTCTATGTATATATTGATGAATTTTTATAAAAGTTAGGATTGTAATACACTACACATTTATGGTACGTTTTTATACTTATGTCATAAGTATTTTGTTAGGACACTAAATGCTTTGAAAACCTAATTTGTTAAAAAATTTATTCTTGATTGTTGATGTCTCCTTAACTTCTAATTTTTTGTGTTAGAAACAAATTCTGCATTGGCCATCCTTATGTCATTGTTGGATTATTTTCCTAAAATAAATTCCTAAAGAAATAATTATAAGATCAAAGATGATTCTGGTTACATTTTACTGAGTTGCCCTCTGGAAAGAAGGGCATTTTACAGGCCCACCAGAGGTGTGTGAAGAGTGACAGTCCCCCACCCATTTGTTAACACTGGATATTATCACTTTTTAAAAATTTAATAAGCTAGAAATTCATATATCTTTGGTTATATGTCTCGTATATATCAGTGAGTCCAAACACGTTTTCACAGACATTGGGCATTTGTGTCATGGCACTTTGTCTTCATTCTGCTAAGACTGGTAGCAAACTCAAATGCCTTTCAGGGGCATTTCAATTTCACACATTTCAATGTGTGAAACCACAGTGGGAATGGTAGGGCCTGAGATGAATTGGTAGTCCATGCCCTGCTTAAGATCCCAAATTGAAAAATGTTAAATACACCACACTGGCCAACCAAAACATCTGTGGGACAAATTCAGGACTAGATTATCAGTTTGCTACTGTCTAGCACTTCCTGTCTCTAATTCATTCCCTTCAGGTTGTTGTCAGAATGATAGGTGTGGAGACAAGGGAACCCTCTTACACCACTATAATGTGGTGTATTGTATTACACTGAATGTAAATTGGTACTGCCACTATGGAGAACAGTATGGAGATTCCTTAAAAACTAAAAATAGAGCTACTATATGATCCAGCAATCCCACTCCTGGGCATATATCTGGAGAAAAACATGATCCAAAAGGATACATGCACCCCAGTGTTCACTGCAGCACTGTTTACAATAGCCAAGACATGGAAGCAACCTAAATGTCCATCAACAGAGGAATGGATAAAGGAGATGTGGTATATTTATACAATGGAATACTACTTGGCCATTAAAAAGAATCCCATTTGCAACATAGACGGACCTAGAGATTGTCTGGGAGTAAGTCAGACAAAGACAAATATTGTATATATTGCTTATATGCGGAATCTAAAAAAAAAAAAATAATACAAATGAACTTATTTATAGAACAGAAATAGACCACAAACTTACAGAATAGATTTATGGCTACCAGGGGCAGGGAGGGTGGGGGAGAGGGATAGATTGGGGTTTGGGATTGACGTGTACACACTGCTATATTTAAAATGGATAACCAACAAGGACCTACTGTATAGCACAGGGAACTCTGCTCAATATTATGTAACAACCTAAATGGGAAAAGAATTTGAAAAAGAATAGATACATGTATATGTATAACTGAATCACTTTGCTGTACACCTGAACACTAACACAACATTGTAATCAACTATACTCCAATTTTAACTATTAAGTTGGCCAAAAAGTTCATTTGGGTTTTTCATCCCATCTTACAGAAAAACCTGAACAAACTTTTTGGCCAGGTCAGTCAGTCAGTTCAGTCGCTCAGTCATGTCTGACTCTTTGCGACCCCATGGACTGCAGCATGCCAGGCTTTCCCTGTCCATCACCAACTCCCAGAGCTTGCTCAAACTCATGTCCATCGAGTCAGTGATGCCATCCAACCATCTCATCCTCTGTCATCCCCTTCTCCTGTCTTCAATCTTTCCCAGCATCAGCATCATTGGCCACGCTAATGAAAAGTTAAAAAAAACAAAGAATGATATTCCTACTACCTTCTCATAGAGACCAACCAAAATGTGACTCCAAATCTATTTCTGGGAACTCCTCTATCCCAACCCAGTATTTCTACCACACAGAACTCTAAGGAGACTGTGAGGCTCTTGAAGACAAACATCCTGTCTTACAAAAGGCCCTGCAGCATGGTGGAAAGAAAGAACCCTAGAATCAGACAGTTCTTGCTCAAATCCCACCTTATTATTTCCTTGCTGTGTGACTGCAGTAAAGTTATCTAACCTCACTGAGGCTCCAATTCCTCATCTGCAAAATGCTACTAAGAGCACCGACACCACAGAGTGGGTGTGAAGATGGAGCACTGAATACACTGTGTACACATGGGTGACTGCCAGTCACTGGTTACAGGTGTTGTTAGAATAGTTGCACAATTCTTAGCCTCCAGCATTTATCACAGTAGCTGGCAAAATGAAGACAGAGGGGTAATCCTAAGGAAAATGTCTGTAACAGTGATTTTCAAAGTGTGGTCTGTGAATGATCTTGCCAGGAGAGGTATCATTGTTGGGCCCCTGTTAAGTATGCAGTTTCCCAGGAACCATCCCAGACCCAGTGAGTTCGAACTTCTCGAGGCAGGGCCCAGGATTCTATATTCTTACAAGCATTCCAGTCAACTGTGACTCAAAGGCAAAGAACCACTGATTGCCACAACCACCTCGGTCACAATATATGAGCCCTTCATCAGGCACCTGGCTTCTGGATCTCCCTGCCTAGTGGTGCCCTATATAGCAGAGTTACCCACTGTCTATGACCCTGATTTGGTGAAAAAGATCCAGATGACTTCTCCTCTGACAGCATGCGAGCCTCTGTGCCTTCCTTCCCTAGCCACGTAGCATCACTGCCACTGTGAACCACCCGTTATTACAAGAACTGTTTGGGCATTAAAGAGAAATGGAAAGTATTATCAATAGTAATACTAAGCAGTAACATTTGTTGTGGTTGTTTAGTTGTTAACTAAAGAGTTAATAAAAGAATCATGTCTGACTCTTGCGACCCCATGAACTGTAGCCTGCCAGGCTCCTCTGTCCATGGGATTTTCCTGGCAAGAATACTGGAGTGGGTTGCCATGCCCTCCTCCAGGGGATCTTCCCAACCCAGGGATTGAAGCCAGGTCTCCTGCATTGCAGGCAGATTCTTTTACCACTGAGTCACCTGGGAAGCCCCAAGCACTAATATTTACTAAGCACCTATAAAGTAACTGCCAGGCACACTAAGGAATTTCTATGTATTAATTTAATCCACATAACAACATTATGCATGCTAAGTTGCTTCAGTCATGTCCGACTCTTTGCAGCTCCATGGACTGTAGCCTGCCAGGCTCCTCTGTCCATGGAATTCTCCAGGCAAGAATACTGGAGTGGGTTGCCATGTCCTCCTCCAGGGGATCTTCCCAACCCAGGGATCGAACCCACATCTCTTATGTCTCCTGCACTGGCAGGCAGGTTCTTTACCACTAGTGCCACGTATTATTACCTTCACTTTATAAGTGAGAAAACTGAGACACAGGGAGGTTAAGGAAGTTACCAAAGGTCAAATAGATGGTACATGACAGAGCAGAGATCCAAATCCAGACAATCTGACTCCAGAGCACAGGCTATTATCTACTATGCTCTACTATTTCCCCGAATTAAGTGTCTTATGCCTGAAATGATTACTTTAAGATATATACAATAATATTGATATTTATTTTATTTAGTGTCTTTATTATCTTATTTGGGTGAATATAGTTATCAGAGAAACCACAAACTCTGTTGTTCCCACAAGGTCTTAGCTTTCCCAGCCACAAATTCCAGCAGGAATGTCTGTAGCCACATAACTCTTAACAGTTCGGGGGGTGAGAGGTTGCTCTAGTTCCATGTCTTCTGAGGCCAGCCTTCCAGGCAATAGCATGAATAAAATCTATTTCAACTGTTTGCATGCATGTGTACTCAGTAGCTCAGTCATGTCTGACTCTTTGCGACCCCATGGACTGTAGCTCACCAGGCCCCTCTGTCCATGGGATTCTCCAGGCAAGAATAATGGAGTGGGTTGCCATTTCCTCCTCCAGGGGATCTTCCTGACCCAGGGATCAAACCTGCATCTCCTGTGTCTCCTGCATTGCAGGCAGATTCTTTATCCACGGAGCCACCAGGGAAGCCCTTTGACTGCTTATTTTATGTTTGTATTTCCCCAAATGAAATTTGAAAGATTATCCAAGAGTCAGAAGACCTACCTATTGGTTTAGTTTCTTAAAGGAGGCTCCTCCCCCTGCATGTTTGGATCAAATACATTCTCTTCCCCAGAGAGAGAATGAAGCCCAGCGATACGAGCTGGATGAAGTATTCTGGGGATTTCTTAAATGGTATGTTTGGCCTGAGATACAACATTTTAAATCAGATCTTTAATCTTTTAGACAAAATATACTTTAAAATAACCAATTTTGAAATGAAATTCTGACCCATGCTACAACATGGATGAATCTTGAAAACATTTTGTAAGGGAAAGAAGTCAGACACAAAAGGCCAAATATTGTAGGATTCCATTTATATGAGGTACCTAGACTAGGCAACTTCATAAAGATAGAAAGCAGAACAGAGGTTACCAGGGGTTGAGGGGAATGGAGAATTATTGTTTAATGGGTACAGTTTCTGTTTAGGATGATGATAACACTCTGGAAATAGTGAGGATGGTTGAGGATGGTTCAACAACATTGTAAATGTACTTAATGTCATTGACCTGTATACTTAAAACTGGTTAAAGTGGTAAAATTTATGTTATATATGTTTTACCAAAAAAAATTTTTAATCCCATAGCCTCCCCTCAAAAAATCAATTTTACACCCCACTGAGTCAGAACTTACCAGGGTATCATCATTCTGGTCTCCAAACATTTCTTTAAAAATCTTGCCAGGATCAGGAATTGGAGGGAATATAATGATCTTGAGCCTTTAAGAAAACAGGGACATTTCTGATCAAATCTTCCAGTCCAAAGAAATGTTCCTCTTAAATACAGCCATAGTAAAAGAGGGCTTAGACAAAAGACATGGTACACAAGTCATCTTTAGTGATAATGCAGTTGTGAAGAAATTTCTAAAGCAGGCTGAGAAATCAATGTCTCAAGAATATCAAGTGTGGGTAAAGCAAAGGACCCATCAGTAGCAGACTCCTTATAATCTATCATTTAAATTTTTTTCTAGCTTTATTGAGGTATATTTGACACACAAAAATTGTATAAATTTGAGGTGTGCAAAGTGAGTTTTATGTAGGTGTACATTGTGAAAAGATCATCATAATCAAGGTAATTAACATATCCATCACCTCACATACTTATAATTGTGTGTGGGGGTCTGTGTGTGTGTTATACCCTATCATTTAAATGGTGTTTTACTTTATCACAGATCAGATGGGAGCCTGTTATTTATAATTTAAAAAAAATTCTTCTGAGAACAGGGGACATTCCTCTTTAATTTTTCTTTTCTTTTTCTAATTTATCTTCTCTCTATTTTAATTTTTTTTTCAATTTTTCTAATTGAAGTGTAATTGAGTTACAATGTTGTGTTAATTAGTTCTGTACAGCAAAGTGACTTATACACATAAATGTATATTCTTTTCCACTATGGTTTACCACAGGATACTGAATATAGTTCCCTGTACTATTATAATAGGACCTTGTTGTTTGTCCATTCTATACATAATAGTTTGCATCTGCTAATCCCAAATTCCCAATCCATCCCTTCCCCACACCCCTCCCCCTTGCAACCATCAGTCTATTCTCTATGTCTATGATTCTGTTTCTGTTTCATAAATAAGTTCATTTGTGTCATATTTTAGATTCCACATATAAGTGATATCATATGACATTTGTCTTTCTCTTTCTGACTTACTTAGTATGATAATCTCCCATTGCATCAATGTTACTGCAAATGGCATTATTTCATTGTTTAATAGCTGAATAATATTCCACTGTATAAATATACCACATCTTCTTATCCATTCCTCTGTCAATGGACATTTAGGTTGTCTCCATGTCTTGGCTATTGTAAATAGTGCTGCTATGAACATAGGGGTGCATGTATCTTTTTGAATTACCATTTTGTCTGAATTCTGTTTTTGCATCTGATAGTATTACACTGGCCCAAAAGTGCATTCAGGTTTTTCTGTAAGATGGTGTGGAAAAACCTGAACGGCCTTTTTGGCCAATCCAACAGTACCCTCTGGTAGACCTACCTCATCTCCTAGGTCTCTAAATATTGATGTGTCCTAGAGTTCAGTGTTTTGTCCTCTTTATCTCCCTCACTTTATAAGCACTCTCTTCTGGTCTTAAGGGCTTTAAATCTATTTATATGCTGAGGACTCCCAAATTTCTAACTCTGGTCCAAACCTCTTCTTTAAACTCCAGATTCATGTATACAGGTAATGATTCAGCATCTCTATCTGGATATTTAATAGGCATCTCAAACTTACCATGTTCAAAACTGAAGTCCTCACCTTTTCCCTAAAGCCAGATCTCCTCCCAATCTTTCCCATCTCAGTAAAACGCTGCAATATTCACTCAGTTGCTGAAGCCAAGAATCTAAGAGTTATCCCTTGAATCCTCAATTACTCTTACACCTCCAAAAACAAGCAGCCATCAGCAAGTGCTATTATTAATTTCATCTTCAAAATACATCCCACATCAGAATATTTCTTACTACCTTCATTGCAAACCTCCTGGCCTACACTACTCTCATCTTTCCACCCAAACACTACAATGTTTCTTAACTGGTCTACCTGCTTTTACTCTTGCCAAGTCAAGTCTTCACTCAGCAATACAATGATCCTTTATGACAGTCAATCCAATCACATCCCTCTCCTGCTTAAAACTCTCTAATATTTTCCCATCACGCTTAGGATAACAACTCAATTCCATGCCACAGCCTACATGATCTGGTCTTGCCAGCCTCTCCTGCCTCATATCCTCTTGTTCTCCCGCCTTGTATGCTCTCCTCTAACAAGACACACTAAGCTGATTCTAGCCTCAGGACCTTTGCACTTGCTGTTCTTTTGGCCTAGAATGTTCTTTCTTTGAATATCTGACTGGCTCACTCCTTTAAGTCTGTCTTCAAATGTCACTTTCTCAGAGAGGCCTTCCCTGGCATTCCATGTAAGATTAGCCTCATATCACTTCCTAGCCTTTCTCCCCAGCCCAACTCCATAACTTTACTACTCACTATGTGAACTCATAGGTAGGGACTTTGTCCTGTTCAGCACCACAACTCTAGCAATTATAACAGTGCCTGGCACATAATGCCGACAAAGGTCCATCTAATCAAAGCTATGGTTTTTCCAGTAGTCATGTATGAATGTGAGAGTTGGACTATAAAGAAAGCTGAGCACCGAAGAATTGATGCTTTTGAACTGTGGTGCTGGAGAAGACTCTTGAGAGTCCCTTGGACTGCAAGGAGATCAAACCAGTCTATCCTAAAGGAAATCAGTCCTGAATATTCATTGGAAGGACTGATGCTGAAGCTGAAACTCTAATACTTTGGCCACCTGATGTGAAGAACTGACTCATTGGAAAAGACCCTGATGTTGGGAAAGATTGAAGGCAGGAGGAGAAGGGGATGACAGAGGATGAGATGGTTGGATGGTATCACCAACTCAATGGACATGAGTTTAAGCAAGCTCTGGGAGTTGGTGATGGACAGGGAAGCCTGGCATGCTGCAGTCCATGGGGTCGCAAGGAGTCGGACATGACTGAGCAACTGAACTGAACTGAGCTGGCACATAAATGGGCACTCAACACATGCATGTTTAAAGAATACTGAAATAATGATAAAATATTGATTCTAGAACCAGCTTAGTAAACTTATTCCAACTTTAGGTATTTTCCTGAAAGAGCAAATAATAGCACCAGACTAGTCCCTATGATGAAATCAAGAAAGTAAAAAATTCTCCAAGAATGAGTATCATGTCTTAGACCTTGAAGTACTTTATCCTGTAGTGTTAAGTAGCAACCCATTTTGCCTTCACATTAGATAAGTCATTTAATTGCTAATGATCTCCATTTCTAAAACTTATGAACTAGCAACTAACGGTTGACAAATTAGGTATTTTAGAGAGTTGAGTGAACATAAGTCTTATCAACATTCTAAAAATGTACAAACAGAGCACTGCCTGAGCAGCACCTTGGAAGACCAAGACTTTCCTCACCAGAAAGCGGGCACAGTAATACTTACCACGCCATCCTACCAAAAACCAGGTATAGCCAAAATGCTGCCAACACACTGGGCAGACATCAAACACACCCACAAAGAATAATAACCATAGCAGCCAGGCTAGCAGAAAGTGTCAGGCCTGCCTGAGCAGCTGCCTTACCTTTTCAGATACAGCAGAAGGACAATGACTGCGGCTGCAACGATGACTGGAATGATGAGTAATGTGGTTATGTAAAATGTCAGATTGGCCTTCTGACCTGGAAAATGGAAAGCAAACAGAAAGACATGAGAAATAAACCTTTTGAGAAATAAACTAAGCAATCTTGTTATATTAGACTAATGAGATTACAGCTATTTCTGCCCTCTACACCAACATATTCCCCTAAATTCTTCAATTATCTTGTCTTTTGTTAATAGTGGGGTTGGGGGGAAGTCCTGCTCTGGTGCCTAAAATTCCATGGATAAATAAGCACTTTAAGGATTATCTGAAACCAGGATATCTTAATTGGTTTTAGACACTATTAACAAAGAAGTTATATTTTTAAAATATGTCATCTCATTAACACTATCTTGTTTTATTGGTTGCTTAGCATTATTGTTGTCATTGCTTTAGTCGCTAAGTCGTGTCTGACTCTTCTGCGACCCCATGGACTGCAGCCCACCAGGCTCCTCTGTCCAAGGAATTCTCCAGGCAAGAACACTGGAGTGGGTTGCCATTTCTTCCTCCAGGGGATCTTCCCAATCCAGGGATCAAACTCATATCTCCTGTACTGGCAGGCGAATTCTTTACTGCTGAGCCACCAGGGAAGTTCTAGAGATAGATAATATTATTTCCCATTTATACAGATGAGAAGTATAAGGCTGAGAAAGGTTTAATGGCTTGTCCAGAGGGTTTAATAAGTAATGGAGTCAAGCCTAAAACCCAGCACTGTCCAATTCCAAAGCCTTTCATTAACTGCCTTGCTACACCTAACACTTAGAATGACATATGTCTATTTATATGCTCATCTTTTCCATGAGGGCATGAACATCTGGAAAACATCATGAGGGCCTAAGCATTGTGTTAGGCAGCCTCTAAGATGACTCTAAATGACCCTTGGAATGTCCCTCTGAGACGAGGTTATAAAGGGCTGCGGTTCTCATATTGGGTGTTCTCTAATATGCTCTTTCTTGCTTGGACCACTCACTTGGGGAAGCCAGCTGCCATGTTATGAGGTAGCCCTGTGGGGAGGTTCAAGTGGCAAGGGACTGAGAGACCTCCATATTAGTTTCCTAGAGCTGCTGTAAAAAATCACCATACACTGGTTGACTCAAAACAATAGAAATATATTCTCTCATAGCTCTGGTGGCCAGAAGGCCAAAATCCTAGCTCCTGGTGGCTTTCAAGAATCCTTAGCATTCCTTGGCTTGTAGCTGCACCACTCCAAATCTCTGCCTTCATCTTCACATGGCCTTCTCTGTTTCCGTATATTCTCTCTTCTTTTGATAAGGATACTAGTCATTGGAGGGCTTCCCTGGTGGCTCAGAGGTTAAAGCATCTGCCTGCAGTGTGGGAGACCTGGGTTTGATCCCTGGGTCGGGAAGATCCCCTGGAGAAGGAAATGGCTGCCCACTCCAGTATTCTTGCCTGGGAAATCCCATGAACAGAGGAGCCTGGTGGGATACAGTCCACAGGGTCGTAAAGAGTCAGACACAACTGATCGATCTCACTTTCACTTTTCACTCAGCCCTTAAGGGCTTCCCTGGTGGCTCAGATAGTGAAGAATCTGCCTGCAAGGCAGGAGACCTGGGTTTGATCCCTGGGTGGGGAAGATCCTCTGGAGAGAGGGAATGGCAATTCACTCCAGTATTCTTGCATGGAGAATTCCATGAACTGAGAAGACCTGCCTGGAGAATTCCATGGACAGAGGAGCCTGGCGGGCTACAGTCCATGGGGTCACACATAAGAGTCAGACACAACTGAGCGACTAACACTTTCACTTTTCACTCTTCACTCAGCCCTTATGGCCTCTTCTTAACTTGATTATATCTGTAAAAATTCTATTTCCAAATAAGGTCATGTTCATAGGTACAAGGAATGGCAACTTGAATGACAACCTCCTTTTGGAGGTACAAAATGAAACCTCCTAAAGCCTCCATCCAGCAGCCAGTGTGAAAATGAGGATTTCCAATGACCATATAAGTGATCTTGAAAGTGGATTCTCCAGCCCCAGTCAAGCCTTCAGATGGAACCACAGTCCCAGTCAACAGCTTGACTGGAACCTTATGAGAGAACTTGAGCCACAGGTACCTAGCAAAGTTGTGCCCAGATTCCTGAGCCATGGAAATTGTGAGATAGTGAATATCTGTTTTTAAGACATAATTTCTTATGCAATAATATAATGTAGCCTGGCATATAGCTTGTTCAATCTCTCAATTAAAAGGGTTGATTACTTCAATAGCCTGTTTCTCTTATTGTTAGGTAGCTGTTAGGAAGTTCTTAAGTTGGTCCTGTTTTGCCCCATAGAGCCACAAAAAAAAAGACAGCCTATTCTCTCTTCTACTTGACACTACCTCAAATATTAGAATTCAGCAATCGTGACTCCCTAGGCTTACTTCATTAAATGTGCCTCCCAAAATTTTAACATTCTTCAACATCCTGATTATGCTTTCAAGGAAAAATTCCAGTCTCCTAATGCACCTCTTACAATGTGGTGCCCAGGATGGTATGCTGCACACTTCTGATGTAGCCAGGACATTGTGCCACACGCTGCAGCATTCCCTTATTCTGGGTGCTGTACTATCACTGCTGCCCATGACTATATATGTCTTTGGGGGACATTTAAGGATCTGATGTTGAGTCACTTTGAGCTTACCATCTAATAAAACCCTAGCTCCCACCCCACAATACACGTATCCATAAGGCACATGTCTTTCCACTCCTATACTTGATTCTAGCACATAGCTTGTACAGTCTCTCAATTAATAAGTGAGGCTGATTTTTTTTCAAACCTGAAAGTGTGAAAGTCACTCAGTCACGTCCAATTCTTTGTGACCCCATGGACTATACAGTCCATGGAATTCTCTAGGCCAGAATACTGGAGTGGGTAGCCTTTCCCTTTTCCAGGGGATCTTCCCAACCCAGGGATTAAACCCAGGTCTCCCACATTGCAGGCAGATTCTTTACCAGCTGAGCCACAAGGGAAGCCCAAGAATACTGGAGTGGGTAGCCTATCCCTTCTCCAGGGGATCTTCCTGAACCCAGGAATCAAACCAGGGTCTCCTGCATTGCAGGTGGATTCTTTACCAACTGAGCTATCAGGGAAGCCCAGATACAGGTTTATTTCTATAAAATGTCATCAAGGTCATTGTTGTACTCTTGATTCTGTTACCAGCACATAGGATAGTCCTCTAGCACTGCACAATCTGCAGATTTAATCATGCCTGCCTTCTGTAGTTTTGTTTAGGCTGTTCACAAAGATGGAAACAGGACAGAAGAGAGAATAACATCATTTGGATGGCAAATTTTCAATGAGCTGCATAATGTAAATTAACTCTGAGTGATTTGATAATAATTAAACAGAAAGTACATTTCAATTGTAAGTGTTCTCTGGCTGATGTCAAGAATGAAGAACAGTCCTTTCCCATAATGTTTTCTGCCTCAATTTAGTTTCCATGCATCAATGGTTTAAATTTTAATGAAAAATCCCATTCTCTTACCTATACTCATCGCTTGGCTCCAATTACTCCAGAGTTTGTCATCTTCATAGCATAACTTATTTGTTTTGACTCTTATTCTGACTGTGTTCAAAGCATCAGAACGAATACCGGGAATCATGAAACAAATTGTACCCTTAGATACAAGATAAAAACACAAGGAATATTACCAGTTTATTCTCTTTCTCTGCTTCTGAATCCTAAATATAATTATCTGCCAAGTTCTGTATATGACGAAGATTTTGTATTGCAATGCAAATTATCTGACTTTAACTCTTGTAAAAGAAAATTAGCAATAATCCACAGAACAAAGTAGTTTGTTTTCCTCAAAGCAGTTCAAATTTAGGATATGCTTACCCTGCCTCATCACCAATTACCATATGAGTTTAAGTCCAAATAGCTCAAGTTGAATTTACTGACCTCTAGGTTTCCTTTAAATTCTGTATTCTGACATTTGGCCTCTTCAACCTCGAAAATATAAAAAAATACATAAATTCAAAAGAAATTAAAGACCACATTTTATATCATTTAACCATTTTAACAAGTTTTCTTTTATACCATTAACAGAAGACCAGGTATAGTGGGAAAAAGGGAGGTTTTTTAAAAAATAAATGGTGCTAGGATTGTCATACTGAGTGAAGTAAGTCAGACAGGGAAAGGAAATATCATAGGATACCCCTTTTGTGTGGAATCCAAAAAGAAATGAGGGGATAAAAAAATAAAAAAAAAGAAATGAGGGGATATATGTACACTTATACCTGATTCACGTTTTTGTATGGCAGAAACCAACACAACATTGTAAAGTAATAATCTTTCGATTAAAAATAAAAATTAAAAAAAAAAATGATACAAATGAATTTATTTATGAAACAGACTCACAGACTTAGAGGATGAACTTATGGTTAGCAGGGGGAAGGATAGGGGGAAGGGACAGTTAGGAAGTTTGGGATGTACGAGTATACAGTGTTACACTTAAAATGGATAACCAACAAGGAAGGACCTACTGCACAGCACAGGGAACTCTGCTCAATGTTATGTGGCAGCCTGGATGGGAGGGGAGTTTGGGGGAGAATGGATACATGTGTATGTATGGCTGAGTCCCTTGCTGTGCACCTGAAACTATCACAACATTGTTAATTGGCTATACCCCAATAAAGGGCTTCTCAGGTGGCACTAGTGGGATTAGAAGTCCAGATAATAATTGCTCTTTGAGAAAGCAGTGACCAAAAGAGGTTATGATTGAGTTTATGGGGAGCTGACTTTGTAACTGACAAATCATTTGTGAAGAATCACTGAGCTGTCCATAATGACTTCTGCAATTTTTCTATAGTATACTACATAGCAATACATAGTTTAAAAATATTATGCTCCCTTGTTGAGAATATGTGCTCAGATGCTCAGTCATGTCTGACTCTTTGCAACCCCATGGACTGTAGCCAACCAGGCTCCTCTGTCCATGGGATTCTCCAGGCAAGAATACTGGAGTGGGTTGCCATTTCTTTCTCCAGGGGATCTTCCTGACCCAGGAGTCGAAACTGCATCTCCTGCATTGGGAGGCAGATTCTTTACCACTAGCACTACCTGGGAAGCTCAATAATATATCAAAAAATGACTGAGTTAGGACTTGCCTGGTGGTTCAGTGGTAAAGAATCCACCTGTCAATGCAGGAGACACAGGTTCAATCCCTGGTGCAAGAAGATCCCACATGCTGGGGTGCAACTAAGCCCATGAGCCACAACTATTGAGTCTGTGCTCTAGAGCCCAGGAACTGCAACTACTGAGCCTATGTGCCACAACTATTGAAGCCCTTGTGCCCTAACGCCCATGCTCCGCAACAAGAGAAGCCACAGCAATGAGAAGCCTGCACACCACAAGAAAGAGTAGCCCCTGCTTGCTGCAACTAGAGAAAAGCCCATGCAGCAACAAAGACCCAGCACAGCCAAAAATAAAAAAGTTAAACAAAATTATTGTTTTTAAATGACTGAGTTAGAGAAAAGAAAAGAAAATGCAAATTTCTCCTCTACACAATTTAAGTCACTTGTTGTATGATGTAAAGAGAATAATCAATTCCTAAAATGCAGATATTTCAAAATCAACACATGAAAGTCTCTTGCTTCATTTCAATAGTCTACTTTTGGCAACAGGTCCATGAAAAGACGTTCAACATCACTAATATACACTATTATACACTAATATACACTAGTGTATAAAATATACACTAATCATTAGCAAAATATACATCAAAATCACAATCATCTTACACTGCCAATAACAGAATGGCTGTCGTCAAAAAGATAAGAGATAACAAATGCTGGAGAGGGTGTAGAGAAAAGGAAACCCTCCTGCACCGTTGATGGGAATATAAACCAGCGCAGTCACTTTGGAACAGTATGGAGGTTCCTTAAAAAAATTAAAAATAGAACTATCATATGATCTAGCAACCCCAAGGAAATCCTGCCATTTGTGACAACATGGAAGAAACTTCAGGGCACTATGCTAAGTGAAATAAGTTAGGCAGAAAGACAAATACTACATGATCTCACTTTTATGTGGAATTCAAATAAGTCAAATTTACTGAGGCGCAGGGCAGCATGGTAATTGCCAGAGGCTGGCGAGTGGGGAAAATGGAAAGATGTTGGTCAGGGGTACAAATTTTCAGTTAAGAATTCTGGGGATTTAATGGGGCTTTTCTGATAGTTCAGTTGGTAAGGAATCTCCCTGCAATGCAGGAGATCCCTGATTTGATTCCTGGGTTGGGAAGATCCACTGGAGAAGGAATAGGCTACCCACTTCAGTATTCTTGGGCTTCCCTTGTGGCTCAGCTGGTGAAGAATCCACCTTCAGTGCAGGAGACCTGGGTTCAATCCCTGGGTTGGGAAGATCCCCTGGAAAGGGAAAGGCTACCCACTCTAGTATTCTGACCTGGAGAATTCCATGGACTATATAGTCCATGGGGTTGCAAAGAGCTGGACATGAGTGAGTGACTTTCACATGATGATTACAGTTAATAATACTGTACTGCATACCTGAAATTCGCTGAGAGATCTTGTTTTCGCACCACAAAAAAAGCTAAGTCTGTGAGGTGATGAATGTGTTAATTTGATTGTGATAATCATCTCATAATGTATATGATTATTATAACCTTATATACCTTAAAATAATATTGTACAACCTAAATACATATAATTTCTACTTGCCAATCATACCTCAGTACAGATGGAAAAAATAGTCAACTTCTATCAGAGATGTTTAAACATGGGACAAAGACCAGAACACATGCTATGATTTTGGGCATTCAATGTCATTCACTGAATGATTCCTACCAGCATTTGTGAAGAGTGAAAGGCCAACTGAATGATGATGAGCCATCCTATCAATACTTCATATAAGGTCAGAGAAAAAGCTACTCAGGGGTTACTGTACCCCAGTGTTGGCTATATGGAGTCAGAGGCCTGCTGGGGAATCACAAATGGCAACTACCCCTTGAGGGACCAGGCTGCAGGCTGATGTACCCCCCTCCCCTGGACCATCTCCCTGATGTATATATTCCAAAGTCAGCAAATTATTGTGTAAATTGATGGTTCTGGGCTCGTGTTCAAATGTAAATCTCCTTGTGTAGTTTATCAGCTGCTCAGATACTTCCGTGAGAAAAGGGAAACAAGGACGCAGATCACCAAGTGTAGAGCTGGCGGGGATGGGCATGCCCAAAGACAAGTCACTTCATGCTTTATGATTCTGTCATAAGCAACCCTGACCCAGAGCCATGGATGGCATCAGTTCATGCTCCAGCCTACTTCCCCCTCTTAACTAGAACACCAGGCCAAATAGCTCCTCAAAAAGTCTTGCAAGAAGAACCAAGAAAGGGTCTAACCAGCTGAGCTCAAAATCAGTGAGCACACAAAAAGCTGATGACAATCCAGGGGATGGAGCAGCTGGTGAACATCTGCTAAGAGAGAGAACATTAAACTCAAGTGTATAAACAGAGTTAATTCCAAATTGACTACAGTTCTGGTTTTGATGGATAAATTCCACAGTATATGTGCTCTCTTCAGTTCAGAAGTTTTTTTTTTAATGGCTCGGACCTGGTGCACTGGGAAGACCCAGAGGGATCGGGTGGAGAGGGAGGTGGGAGGAGGGACTGGGATGGGGAATACATGTAAATCCATGGCTAATTCATTTCAATGTATGACACAAACTACTGTAATGATGTAAAGTAATTAGCCTCCAACTAATAAAAATAAATGGAAAAAAAAATTAAATTAAATTAAAAAAAAGTTTTTTTTTAAAGGTAACAATTCAATTAGAATTTATTAAGTGACAACTGTACACATGGTCTTATACCCAGAGTTCTTGGTTAAAATGCAATACATGGAGACCAACCTCTGAAGTCATACTTAATAAGCTGTGTGGCCTGTAGCAAGTTACTTAACCTCTCTGAGCCTTAGTTTCTCACTAAAACATAGGTTAAAAAGGAACCGATTTCATGGATTGCTATGAGCAACTATATAAGAAGTACATAGAAGACTGTATTTGTAATACATCATGAGCAATAAGTGATGGCTATTACTAGCAAGAGGAAGTATTGAGGTAGTCCCCAGGGGTTTAAGAATAAAAGCTTTGGAGTTAGACTTTTGCTGAAATCTTGGACTCTATCCCTTACTAGAAATGTGACCTTAGGAATAACCTTTGAGACTGAAGTTTTCTCATCTGTAACAGGCCTAGATCCTTGGGGTCATTGTGAGGACTAAATGAGACAACTCAGATAAAGTACTTATTAAAATAGCTGCTATTGTTGCTGCTGCTGCTGCTGCTGCTAAGTCACTTCAGTCATGTCCGACTCTGTGCGACCCCACAGACGGCAGCCCACCAGGCTCCTCCATCCCTGGGATTCTCCAGGCAAGAATACTGGAGTGGGTTGCCATTTCCTTCTCCAATGCATGCATGCATGCTAAGTCGCTTCAGTCATGTCCGACTCTGTGCAACCCTATGGACAGCAGCCCACCAGGCTCCTCTGTCCACAGGATTCTCTAGGCAAGAATACTGGAGTGGGTTGCCATTTCCTTCTCCAATTAAAATAGCTAATACACAGCAATTGCTTAATACATATTAGTTGGTATTAGTAGCCAGAACAGTACAAACTAAATACCACCTAATTCCTCCCCGTTACAGGAGTTTATATTTTTAGTCAAGATCATGGGTAACTAGCAGGACATCATTTAGTGCCAAGTGAGTAATACAAGTGGCATGTGTCTCTGGATTTCAGACAGAAGAGAGCAGTCAAGGCTGGAATAGTCAAGCATATTCGGCTTTCTGATAACTCACTTAGTTGTAAATTCAAGCCTCACCCCCTCCCCGCTTGGAAGCCCTTTGCTTTTTCCTTTTGTGGCATTATTTGGGGACCCTGATTTCTGGGATGAAGAATGATTATTCTGCTTCAGCAAACGCTTTTATTTGCAAATGCCCAGAAGAGCTCTGCTCAGCTGGGGACATGGTCGCTCCCTCCAGAGTTACAGCCTGTCAACAGCGGCTTATTTTAGTAAATAAAATACTTTAGTTTTCGAAATTCCCATGATGAGCTAAAACAAGTGAACCAAGGGATCTTCCCACATGTGAGCTGCAGGACTCCTGTAAAAGCCCATGGTTTCTAATCTCTCAAACTCAAATGGACACAGGGCCCAGGCAGGTAACACAAGTGAGTGGCACAGTCCCTGTGGTCCTAAGGCACCACCTTATAGCAATTACACCCTCAGGTACCACAGTTTTCAATCTGGGCAGAAAATTCAAATGTAATATACAAGCAAACAAAACCCCACTTTGTTTTGTGGTCCAAACAAAAATGTCTGAGGCCTGAGTTTGAGATCTCTGTTCTAAAGCATAACAATGCAACTGGGCCCTGAGGTTATGCCACACCCTGTTAGGCCCAGTGCTCCAATGCATGCGTGTATGCTCAGTCGCTCAGTGGAGTCCAACTCCTTGTGACCCCATGGACTGCCAGGCTCCTCTGTCCATGGAATTTCCTGGAGTGGGTTGCCAAGATTACTGGAGTGGGTTGCCATTTCCTACTCCACAGGGACCTCTTATCAGCATGTTTTATATTAGATTCCAAACAGCATAAATGTACATGATCCAAAAAATACTAACTACTCAGTATTGACTACTCTAGTTGCTACAAGCTCCAAAAAAAACTGAACGACCATACAGGAGCCTCTAAGTAGCTACATAATCTGATCACGGCTCTAGGCTCAGACACCTCTTCCTACTATGTTTTGGTCATGCCAGTCTCCTATTTCTCACACATGCCAAGCTCATTCCTGCCTGAGTCTTTGACCATGCTGTCCCCTCCACCTCCAGATCATCAAATGACTAGCTCCTGCTCATAGTTCCAGTCTCATCTCAAATCTCATCACTGTGGATACCTACCCTACCTAATATTCCCTCAGGCCTTGCCATCACCCCACTTGAATTTCTGCATAGCATTCATTCTCTAAAATTAGTTTGCTCATTTATGCACTTATTTTCTAGTAGGTAAGCTTCATGGGCAAAAATTTTTTTTATCAGGTGTCACATGAACATAAAATAGTGCCTGGTAGTACATGATAGACATGTAATAAAAAACTTTTCAGCAAATGAATTAATGAATGACTGAATTCTTGTAAGCATACTACCATAAACTGTCAAACCTTCCACCACACGCTATTTCAGAGAAACCATCATCATCAGGTGACAAATCTATGAGCTACTTTTCATTGATATTTCAATTTATTACACTGTAAGAAATGCAAGAAAAAATTCTAAATAACAACTATCTAAAAAAAAACTTACATAGAAAATATCATGTGTCTCAGCGTGGCTGTTATTGACTTCTACTTCATAAGACAAGCATTTGCTTTGAAAATTCTGTGGATTTTTCCACTGCACGTATAAGTCACCATTTTGGAAGGAGAGATTTTTAATATGTGGAGGATCAGGTTTCACTGAAAAACAGAAACAGAACAATACAAATTAATTTTCAGAGTTAATTTTGATGAGATACACATATGGGCTTCCCTAATAGCTCAGCTGGTCAAGAATCCACCTGCAGTGCCGGACAGCCCGGTTCGATTTCTGGGTTGGGAAGTTCCCCTGGAGAAGGAATAGGCTACCCACTCCAGTATTCTTGGGCTTCCCTGTGGCTCAGATGGTAAAGAATCCACCTGCAATGTGGGAGACCTGGGTTCGATCTCTGGGTTGAGAAAACCTCCTAGAGGAGGGCATGGCAACGCACTCTAGTATTCTTGCCTGGGGAATCCCTATGGACAGAGGAGCCTGGCAGACTACAGTCCATGGGGTCGCAAAGAATTGGACAGGACTGAGCGACTAAACACAACACAGCACTTATGTGTAGAGACAATGAAGGTCACAAAGGTAAATCAAAACAGGTCTGATGCTTTTAATGGCCTTACATGATCAGACATACAGTTCTAGAATTTCTGATTAATCACAATTAATGTAGGAAGCTTTTTTTTCCTTTGTTTCTTTTTCGTGTTTTTGGCCACACCCCACAGTATGCAGGATCTTATTTCCCCGATCAAGGATTGAACCTGGGTCCCCTGCAATGGGAGCACAGAGTCCTGATCACTGGACCAGAAGGGAAGTCCCCTATAGGAAGCTTAAACTGCCTAGTAAAACAGATCTAAGGAACATCTTTGGGGCTGGCAGATGACGCAGATTCTGACCTGCATCTGGTTAGGGCATGGCTGGGGTATAATCCAGACATTTAGCTACAACAAGAGGGTGGGGTAAAGAAGTGCTTGGGTCCAGATGTGACTCTTCCTGATGTACTGAGGGGCATCAGGTACAAGGGGTTCCCCCAGCCAGCACTCATTTATGCCAATCAAAGACCACAATGAAAACATCAGCACAGTTTTGTCATAGATTACAACAGGGATGAAGGGCTTCCCAGGTGGTGCAGTAGTAAAGAACCCACCTGCCAATGCAGGAGACATAGGAGATGTGGGTTCGATCCCTGGACTGGGAAGATCCCCTGGAGGAGGGCATGGCAACCCACTCAAGTATTCTTGCCTAGAAAATCCCGTGGACAGAGGAGCCTGGCGGGCTATAGCCCATAGGGTCGCAAAGAGTCGGACATGACTGAGCGACTATACAACAGAGATGAACTTTGAGGACATGATGCTAATGAAATAAGTCCATTACAAAAGGACCAATACTGTATGATTCCACTTATAAGAGGTATCTAAAGGAGTCAAAGTCATAGAAACAGAAAGTAGGAAGGTGGTTACCAGGGGCTGGGGGAAGGGGGAGGGGTGGGGGAAGGAGAATTAGTATTTCATGGGCATGAAGTTTCAGTTTTACAAAATGAGAGAGTTCTAGAGATCTACTGCACAACAATGTGAATATATTTAACACTACTGAACTGTACACTTGAAAATGGTTAAGATGGCATATTTAATGTTATATAATTATAATCATGATTTAAAAGAAATTAAAAAAGAAATTGGCCTAGTCAATTCAGTTTTTCAGGAGTCAACTATGCTTAAGACCAAGCAACAAAAGAGAGTGGATAATTAACAGAAAACAACTTCACAACATCCCCTTCTAGCTAACAAGAATCTCCCACTCATCTCTTACATCACCACTCATCTCTAGGTAGAAGAGCAGCAAAATGAGCTTTAAAAGGTCCATCAAGGACAAGCTTCCAAGCAAAGGGGAGGAGAAAGAAGGGTTTTGCTTCAAATGATCCCATTTGGCAAGTTGCCTCAACCTCACTCCCCTGGCTTACAAACTAAGCTGCCTTGGGTGCACTATTAGAATTCACTTCCATAACTGTCTGAAAGGGCAGTAAATAGTGTTCTGCTCACAGACTTGGGAACCTTTGTCAATTCATGATTATTTTCTTGTAAATTTTCTGTGTACCACTTTAGCTAGAATCGGAGCTCCCTGTTGGGATACTACAGCAAATAAATAAATATAATGTGGCTTCCCTGGTGGCTCAGGCAGTAAAGAATCTGCCTGCAATGTGGGAGACCTGGGTTCGATCCCTGGGTTGGGAAGATCCCCTGGAGGAGGGCATGGCAACCCACTCCAGTATTCTTGCCTGGAGAATCCCATGGACAGAGGAGCCTGGTGGGCTACAGTCCATAGGGTCGCAAAAGAGTCAGACATGACTGAGTGACTAAGAACATACAACTCTGCTTTAGAGATTTACAAAATGCTTTTATACATGTCACATCATTCAGACCTTACAACAATCCTCTGAGTTCAAGAGGGACTGTGTATCCCCTTTTATAAATGAAGAGGAAATTAGAGTGTATATGCCATATCCCAAGTGACGAAGCTAAGACCTTAAGCGGGTACTTTGTTTTCAAGTTGAGGGCTCTTAGTAATGGACTGAAACTCGGCTGCACTGGTTGTTCTCATTGATCTGTGCCTGGGTTATTCAGAATGTTAGATAGTTTGAATATCACTCCTGATCACTCCATCTCTAGTCTAAGCTTTTTGTTGTTGTTAAACAGAGACAGGTTATTCAGGAACTATATTAAATCACATTTATTCTGCAGCAGCATCCTCTGGAGTGTAAGTAAAAGAGAACAGATCTTAAGAGTCAGAGAGGGACGTCCCTGGTGGTCCAGTGGCTAAGACTCTGTGCTCTCAATGCAGGGGGCCTGGGTTTGATCCCTGGTCGGGGAACTAGATCCCACATGCTGTAACTAAAGATCCTGTCTGCCACAATGAACATCAAAGATTCCACATGCCTCGACAAAGACCCAGTGAAGTCAAATAAATAACTAAACATTTAAAATTGTTTAAAAAAAATGTCAGAGAGCCTGAGTCCCAATCTCAGTTCTATAACTAACTGCTTGCTCTAAGGCTCAGCATATGCATAAGTAAACATGGATAAAGCATGTGGCACATGTGCACAATAAATATGAGAATTTACAAGCTTGCTACTTTTAACAAGGAACAAAGAAAAAGATACATGAATATAGTCCCTTTTTTCTGGGAAGATCTTCAAACCAAAATCATCATTTTTTATCATTCGTATTGATGACATAATACTTTGATCCACACTGTCGTGAAGTACTTCTAAAACTTACCATGAGAAGTTAAAGGCACTATATTGTAGGATGGTCTGATTTTTCCTGCATTGTCTTTAACCATTACTTGGACGCTGTGCTGTTCAAAACTGGAATCCTTCACTTTAGTCAGATCAAAGGAACAAGCAATGTGCTGGCCTTCTCTGTAGATGTTTTCACACTGAAGAGTTTTTCCTAGGCTTCTGTGCCTACAAGATAAAACGAGATAACCTTCTGCATTATTTTTTAACTACATATGCAAGAAACAAATACAGATGTCTGTTTGTTTTCAAATGATTAAAGATGTCCATGAAAAGCCATATTTGCAATCTGGCAGGGTAGCTTTTTTTTAAAGCCCTATTTTATAATACGGCTCCATTTCACATTTGAGGAAAAAATGAATGTTCCTTTTTCATGAATATGGTATTTTCAATAGCTACGGAAACCACAGGAGTCCTGACTCTTTTTCCTCTTCTGTATGGGAAATGGTACAAGGCCAGGATGAGAAATTTTATGCTTCCTGAAAATGCCTTATCTGCTCAATTCCAAGTTTCCCTAGTCCCTCTGTCTGCTCCTTCCTTGTTCTCTTGGCTTGTTCCTTTCCTTTCTTCTATCCTCAGAGAATTCACATCCAGTCTTCAGCCCTCTGTGTGTTCCTCTCTATTTCTTACTCCCTCATCCACTCGCCCATTTATCACTTCCACTCCTCAACTAGAATTTCTTCACTGAGGATTCCTAATCCTGACCTACTGCCTTGGAGCCAGTCCCAGATTTCTAACTGCTCCACTTTAGAGTTCCATTCTTGCCTCAAATTCAACAGCCAAGACAGATGCCCCCTCTTCCTGGACAAACTGCCTTTTCTTCCAACCATCCCAATTGCCATCAGCCAGAGCTCATTTTCTCTGGGCTCCTTGATTAGATTAGAGCCTCTGAAATCACCCCTCCCCCCTTTTTTATATCTTATCACCAAATTCAGTTACTTCTTTCTTTGCAAACCCTCTGGGATTCTCTATGATATTCCCCTCACCCTATTTCATGCCCTAATCACTTGAGGCTTCATGTCTTCTCCAGATTGAGCTCTCTGACATTATTAGTGTCCTTTAACCACAATCCTTATCTATCAGAGGGCAGACAGAATGAAAACCACAATCACAGAAAACTAACCAAACTGATCACATGGATCACAGTCTTGTCTAACTCAATGAAACTATGAGCCATGCTGTGTAGGGCCACCCAAGACGGATGGGTCATGGTGGAGAGTTCTGACAAAACGTGGTCCACTGGAGAAGGGAATTTGACTTTGGAGGCCAGTGGGATTTGATTACAGAACTTCCACAGGACTGGGGAAACAGACTCTTGGAGGGCACAAACAAAACCTTGTGCACACAAGGAGCCAGGAGAAAGGAGCAGTGTCCCCACAAGAGACTAAGCCAGACTTGCCTGTGAGTGTCCAGGAGTCTCTAGCAGAGGCGTGGGTCGACAGTGGCCTGCTGCCACCCAAGACGGACAGGTCATGGTGGACAGTTCTTACAAAACATCCTCCACTGAAGAAGGAAATGGCAAACCACTTCAGTATTCTTGCCTTGAGAACCACATGAACAGTATGAAAAGGCAAAAAGATATGACACTGAAAGATGAATTTCCCAGGTCAGTAGGTGCCCAATATGCTATGAGAAGAGTAGAGAGAAATAGCTTCAGAAAGAATGAAGAGACAGAGCCAAAGCGAAAACAACCCCAGTTGTGGATGTGACTGGTGATGGAAGTAAAGTCTGATGCTGTAAAGAACAACATTGCATAGGAACCTGGAATGTTAGATCCATGAATCAAGGTAAATTGGAAGTAGTCAAACAATAAGAGAGAATATCAACATACTAGGAATGAGTGAACTAAAATGGACCCAGAACGGGCAAATTTAATTCAGATGACCATTATATCTACTATTGTGGGCAAGAATTCCTTAGAAGAAATGGAGTAGCCCTCACAGTCAACAAAAGAGTTGTGAAATGCAATACTTGGATGCAATCCCAGAAAAGCAAAATGATTTCTGTTCATTTCCAAGGCAAACCACTCAATATCACAGTAATCCAAGTCTATGCCCCAACCACTAATGCCAAAGAAGCTGAAGTTGAACAGTTCTATGATGACCTACAAGACCTTCTAGAACTAACACCCAAAAAAGATGTCCTTTTTCATCATAGCAGACTGGAATGCAAAAGTAGGAAGACAAGAGATACTGGAAATAACAGGTAAGTTTGGCCTTGGAATACAAAATGAAGCAGGGCAAAGGTTAACAGAGTTTTGCCAAGAGAACACACTGGTCATAGCAAACACTGTCTTCCAACAACACAAGAGATGACTCTGCACATGGACATCACCAGATGGTCAATACCAAAATCAGACTGATTATATTCTTTGCAGTCAAAGATGGAGAAGCTCTATACAGTCAGTAAAAACAAGACCAGGAGCTGACTGTGGCTCAGATCATGAACTCCTTATTGCAAAATTCAGACTTAAATTGAAGAAAGTAGGGAAAACCACTAGACCATTCAGGTATGACCTAAATCAAATTCCTTACGATTATACAGCAGAAGTGACAAATAGATTCAAGGAATTAGATCTGATAGAGTGCCTGAAGAACTATGGACGGAGGTTTGTGACATTGTACAGGAGGCAGTGATCAAGATCATTCTGAAGAAAAGGAAAGGCAAAATGACTGTCTGAGGAGGCCTTACAAGCTGAGAAAAGAAGAGAAGCTAAAGGCAAAGGTAAAGAGGAAAGATATACCCAACTGAACGCAGAGTTCCAAATAATAGCAAGAAGAGATAAAAAAGCCATCTTCAGTGATCAATACAAAGAAATAGAGGAAAACAATAGAATGGGGAAGACTAGAGATCTCTTCAAGAAAATAAGAGATACCAAGGGAACATTTCATGTAAAGATGGTCAAAATAAAGGACAAAAATTATGTGGACCTAACAGAAGCAGAAGATATTAAGAAGAGGTGGCAAGAATACACAGAAGAACTATACAAAAATGATCTTCATGACCCAGATAACCACAATGGTGTGATCACTCACCCAGAGCCAGACATCCTAGAATGTGAAGTCAAGTGGGCCTTAGGAAGCATCACTATGAACAAAGCTAGTGGAGGTGATGGAATTCCAGTTGAGTTATTTCAAATCCTAAAAGATGATGCTATGAAAGTGCTACACTCAATATGCCAGCAAATTTGGAAAACTCAGCAGTGGCCACAGGACTGGAAAAGGTCAGTTTCATTCCAATTCCAAAGAAAGGCAATGCCAAAGAATGTTCAAACTACTGCACAATTGCACTCATTTCACACACTAGCAAAGTAATGCTCAAAATTCTTCAAGCCAGGCTTCAACAGTACATGAATCAAGAACTTCCAGATGTTCAAGCTGGATTTAGAAAAGGCAGAGGAACCAGAGATCAAATTGCAAACATCCGTTGGATCATCGAAAAAGCAAGAGAGTTCCAGAAAAATCTACTTCTGCTTTACTGACTATGCCAAAGCCTTTGACTGTGTGGATCACAACAAACTGGAAAATTCTTAAAGAGATGGGAATACCAGACCACCTGACCTGCCTCCTGAGAAATCTGTATGCAGGTCAAGAAGCAACAGTTAGAACCAGACATGGAACAATGGACTGGTTCCAAATTGGGAAATGGAGTACATCAAGGCTGTATATTGTCACCCTGCTTATTTAACTTATATGCAGAGTACATCATGTGAAATGCTGGGCTGGATGAAGCACAAGCTGGAGTCAAGATTGCCGGGAGAAATAGCAATAACTTCAGATATGCAGATGACACCACCCTTATGGCAGAAAGTAAAGAGGAACTAAAGAGCCTCTTGATGAAAGTGAAAGAGGAGAGTGAAAAAGCTGGCTTAAAACTCAACATTCAAAAAACAAAGATCATGGCATCTGGTCCCATCACTTCATGGCAAATAGATGGGGAAACAGTGGAGACAGTGAGAAACTTCTTTGCTTGGGCTCCAAAATCACTGCAGATGGTGACTTCAGCCATGAAATTAAAAGACGCTTGCTCCTTGGAAGAAAAGCTATGACCAACCTAGATAGCATATTAAAAAGCAGAGATATTACTTTGCCAACAAAGGTCCATCTAGTCAAAGCTACAGTTTTTCCAGTACTCATGTATGGATGTGAGAGTTGGACCATAAAGAAAGCTGAGCATGGAAGAATTGAAGCTTCTGAACTGTGGTGTTGGAAAAGACTCTTGAGAGTCCCTTGGACTGCAGGGAGATCAAACCAGTCCATCCTAAAGGAAATCAATCCTGAATATTCATTGGAAGGACTGATGCTGATGCTGAAGCTGAAGCTCCAATACTTTGGCCACCTGATGCGAAGAACTGACTCATTGGAAAAGACCCTGATGCTGGGAAAGATTGAAGGCAGGAGGAGAAGAGGATGACAGAGGATGAGATGGTTGGATGGCATCACCGACTTGATGGACATGAGTTTGAGCAAACTCTGGGAGATGGTGAAGGACAGGGAAGCCTGGCGTGCTACAGTCCATGGGGTTACAAAGAGCCGGACACGACTGAGCAGCTGAACTGACCTGAACTGAACCACTGCCAGATCAATGTTCCATAGCACGAGGTCGTTCTAAGTGTCTTACTCTACTGTGTGGCTCTAAATTCTGATATCTTCTTTCTCATTTCCAAAAACCTCTACATAGACCTTTCCCCAATGGTCATCCAGCACAGTACAGGCAGACAGAATGTGCTCATTATACTTTTTGTTTAGGTTATCAAAGGATTCTGTTTTATAGTAACTAGCAGAAGACACAGAGTTAAGCCTTACATCATCAGTCACAAGGGAGATGTACAAATGTTCTGCAGAAAAGGAAGACAATTTAGAAAATGAACTAAGAGGAAAGAGTCCCAAACCCTTGATTTGTTTACTTTAGAATCATCTGTGGTCATTTGAAAAATGCAGGTCCCTCCACCCCTCTCCCAGAGAATCCTACTTAGAAGGTTTGCCCAGGGACTAAGATAAGCATTTTGACAGCAGTTCTCCAGGGGACTGTGCTACAAATCCAGTCTTATAAAAAGCATATCTTTCCCATAAATACAGTCAGTTGATCTTTGACAAAGGAGCAAAGGCAATACAATGGAGCAAAGACAGTCTTTTCAACAAATGGTGCTGGAACAACTGGACATTCACATGCAAAAAAAAAAAAGAATCTAGTCACAGACCTTATATTCTTCACAAAACTAAACTCACAGTGGATCACAGATCTAAATGTAAAGTGCAAAACTATAAACCTCCTAGGAGAAAACCTAGACAATCTTGGGTATGGTGATGACTTTTTAGATACCACATCCAAGGCATGATCTTTAAAAGAAATAACTGATAAGCTGAATTTCATTAAAGTTAAAAACTTCTGCAAAAGATAATGTCAAGAGAATAAGAAAAGAAGCAAAACACTGGAGGAGCAGGAGAGAAAATACTTGCAAAAGACACATCTGATAAAGAACTGTTAGCCAAAATATACAAAGAACTCTTAAAACTGAACAATAGAGCAAAATACTCAACTAAAAAATGAGCCAAAGATCTTCAGAGACACTCTACCAAAGACATACAGATGGCAAATAAGCACATGTCGTCAGAGAAATGCAAATGAAAGCAACAAGATACCACTACACACTGGTCAGAATGCCCATAATCCAGACATCGGCAATATCAAATGCTGATGAGGGTGTGAAGCAATAGGAACTCTCGCTTATTGCTGGTGGGAATACAGAATGGTACAGCCACTTTGGAAGACAGTTTCTTAAAAACCAAAAATGTCCCTACCATATGATTAGTAATTGTGCTCTCTGGTATTTACCAAAAGAAATTGAGACCTTACATCTACACAAAAACTAGCATACAAAAGTTTAAAGCGGCTTTATTCATCATTGCCAAAGCTTGGAAGCAATCAAAATGTCCTTTAGTCGCTAAATGGATAAATAAACTGTGATACATCCAGACAGTGGAATATTATTAGGCACTAAACAAGAAATGACCCATCAAGCCATGAAAAGATATGGAGGAATGTTACATGTGTATTACTAAGTGAAAAAAACCCATCTGAAAATGTTACATACTGTCTGATTCCAACCAGACGAAATTCTGGAAAAGACAAAGCTAGGAGAATAAACAAATCAATGGTTGCCAGGGATTGGGGTAGAGGAGAGATGAATTAGTGGAACACAGAGGATTTTTAGGGCAATGAGAGTACTCTGCATGGTAATTATAACAATGGATATATGTCATACATTTGTCCAAACCCATAAAATGTAGAAGACCAAGAGTGTGCCCCTAATATAGACTATATAGAATTTTGGTGGTGATGATGTATATCAGTGTAGCTTCATCAGTTGTAACAAATATACTATTGGTGAGGGATATTGATAATGGGGGAAGCTATTAACTGTAGGAACAGTGGGTATATGGAAAATCTCTGTACCTTCCTTTCAATTTTGTTGTAAACCTAGAACTGCTTTAAAAAATGTCATTTTAAAAAAATGAAAACAAAAAAAATTTTTTAATTCATATCTAAAGTATTTACTTCTTCAAAGGCTGTTTAAAGAAATGTTTCAATATAGAAAGTGACCTTGTCCTTTAAGAGATAGTATATAAATTTTTTCTCCTAGTTGTTGGCCCCTGTGGTTCATGAATGAAAACAGTTTTTAAAAAACTAAGTTACAGCCATGACTAGTTCTTAGATTAGACAGGCCTGAAATGTTTTGCACCCTCACAGAAATAGAAACTGAAGAAACTTATGACATTATTGTTACATAACTAAAGAGAACTATGTAGAAAGTTATTTTTTTTCAATAATGAAAGGAACTCCTCTAATGAGTAACCTTGAGATTCCTTTTTCATTGTACCCTGAGTATTTCACATATTCTCATGGACTCCAGATAAGAAATTTTTAAAAAATCTTTTGTTGTATTTTATAAACCATAACAAAAGGGAAAATACTGATTTTGAAGAGAAAATTTCTGAAATCTTGTGAAAGATTAGATAGGAGGCATTTGAGTGCTTCCTGTTAAAAACCACACACTGAAATCCACACAATCACCCTGAGGACAGAAGGAGGAAATGGACAAATTAAAGACTATTTCCTGCACTCTAAAGATGATAAGTTTGTTAAGAAATTCCCTAAAATTCATTGGCTTGGCTAGTCTGTAGCTATTAAGGTCAGGATCCCTTCAATGCCAGACTATCCCTGAAGGACTGGAAGTCGTCGCCCTGGGGCTTCATGTATTGCATGATAACTCTACAGATGTTAGCAATTAGGCCAATTCCAAACACTCTTCGTATAACAGCCCTCAAAACATCCTTAAGAGGCAGCACTATTGTTACTACTCCCATTTTACAGATTACAAAACTGAGGCTGAGAGAAGTGCCTTGCCCCAAATCACGCTGCTAGTATGAAAGAGAGTCAGGATTTGAACCCAAGCAGTATGGCTCCAGAAAAGAGAATAAGGTGGTAAGGGCAAAAGATACAGAATTTATACCAGCCTGTCCAATATAATTTTCTGAGATTATGGAAGTTTGTGCTGTTTGGTACAGGAGCCACTAGCCATATGTGAAATTGGCTAGTAAGACTGAGCAACTTAAGTTTTAATTTAATTTTAATTAATTTAAATTAAAATGTAAACACAGTCATGTGTGACTAGTGGCTCTTGTATTGGACAGTACAGGTCCATGTTATAGGAAGAATCCATGCTAATGACCAACTCAGGAATGTGCATAACAAGAACTGGTGTCCCTGTTGCATTCCCCCCACCATTGCGTACCAGCAAACCCCCACTCTCTTGGGATGGATGCTATCCCATGATTGTAGCTTATCCCTGCACCACAGCAGGAGCTAAGGGCTGAAAGCCAGCCAACCAGCCCAAGCACCATTGCGGTCAGCTTTGGTAAGTACTGACTGAACACTTCAGCCCAGAGGAAGAAGAATGCCTTCTTATTTGGTTGGGCCAGTTTTTGATAATTTGTTCATCCAGAGGGGATGCTAGTTTTATAATCTGCACTAAGATTGATTTTGTGCTGGTATATGCCCCAAGTTGGGGCTTTCCTGCCAATGGAGGAAATGCAGATTTGATCCCTGGGTCAGGAAGATCCCCTGGAAGAGGAAATGTCAACCTACTCCACTATTCTTGCCTAAAAAGTTCCATGTACAAAGGAGACTGGCAGGCTACAGTCAGTGGGGCCATAGGGAGTCAAACACAACTGAGTGACTGAGCACAACATGCTACTATATATAAAACAGATAACTAATGAGGACTCGCAGGAGATGTGGGTTTGATTTCTGGGTCTGGAAGTTCTCCTAGAGGAGGAAATGGCAACCCACTCCAGTATTCTTGCCTGGGAGAACCTCATGGGCAGAGAAGCCTGATGGGCTACAGTCCATGGGGTTGCAAAAGAGTCACACACAGCTGAGCGACTAAATAACAACACATGCTCCAAGGCGCTTCCCTAAATTTGTCTACTAAGAACTCCAAGAGCTAGGCTATCCAGAGCTACCCTAATTTCTATATTTGGGTTACTTTCCTGCACAATCTGCCGTGGACTGAGATAAAGTTTTAAGACTTCTTCCCTTCCTTTCCCTGCCCCTGCTAAAGATAGATTCTTTGAAGGTTTTCCCTGTGATTTTACCAACTACAACTCTAGGAAAACCAAGGGGAATTAATAGCATAATAAACTCAGGGATCCTACAAGTTATAAGACTTCAAACTATAGTCACAGCTCTCTCCAGACTTCACCAAAATATCACCAGGGCCAGGCTGCTTCTTTAAAGGCTTAGTTCTTGGGGAGGCAGATCTATTCTATCTTTCTTTCTTTTTATTCCTGAATTATAATGCTCCTGAGTTGCTTAACCTTGCCCCCTAAGTCCTCACCCCAATCCTGAATGTTGTCTAACTTTGGATACTACCAAACGTTCAAAAACCTATTCACAGAGCACCTCCCATGTATCAGGCATGGGGTGGGGGGCAGGGATAAGACACAGCCCCTGCTCTCAAGGGAGACGGCAGCCTGGAGAGGGTGACCACTAAGTAAACAGGAAATGACAACACAATGTGCTGAGTATTATGACACAGGAAAGTACAAGGTACCATGGTACACGACAACTGGGCTAGAGAGAAGACTACCTAGGTACATGTGTAGAAGACTACACGTACCTAGGCTAGAGAGGTCAAGGAAGGCTTTCTGGAGGGGAAGAGATGCCTGAGCTGAGATAAGAAGGACAAGTTAGAAGTGTCCAGGTGAACAGGCGAGGCCTGGGCCACAAGGGCATGCAGAGTGCTTCTGCTATTTTGCCTGAATGCTGGGTCTGTATGCCACTCTTCTGTTTGAGTGTCTGAAGAGTGAGTTTGAGGAACTGAAAGAAGTTCAGTGTGGGCTGGGTGGTGGGTGCAGGATGACACTGAGGCGACAGAGCCAGTTAGGAGAGCCAGCATAAAAGGCTTTGTTGCTCCTGCTGATGAGTTTGGACTTTAGACCACAGGCGCCAGGAACCACTGAAGGGCTTAAAGGAGAAGCAACAGGTACCACCAGCAGGCGAGTGAAACTGCAAACCTCACATGAGAATGATCTGTACTGGGGAGTCAAGGGGACTCCAGACTGAACCACGTGAATTCAATGCTGTCTGCCTTCACCCACAGTGCCCCTCAGCTTGCCTGGGAGCATCTCTGGGGACAGGGGAAGAGAGGGAATGCCAACCCCCAGGCCACCTGGGAGGTTTCTGTTAAAAAAAATTCACGTGATTTTTTTGGTGTCCTACTCCATGATAGAGCCACGAGGGTTGTCACATACCAAAAATATTCATACTTTTCATCCAGTCATTGGGCAAAATGGACAATCCAGGATAAAGGCCCTGCTCATCCTATAACTTCAGAAGTTCTAGATGTGGCCCTCCATACACCACTCTCTCAGAAACAGTCTGAATGAACAATAGAGGGGGGAACAAGGCCACGTGCAGGGCACTCTGCCAACATCAGACCTCCTGCTTCCCTACCTAGAATCACATAAACTAAATACTCCCAGTCCTGAGACCATTCTGCCTCAGCACCAGCCTCCAGCCTCAGAGACACTTCCCCATCTGGGCAGCCCATCCCTTCAGCAATGCCTCTCACCTCGCTCCACCACCATGCCAAGCTCCACCCTCACTTCTCACAGAGCCTGTCTACACTTCTGCAAGCCTCCATTGTGCACTCTTCTTTCTATATAAACAACTGTGTCCAGCGCTGTCACCTCTACACTGAAGCTCCAGGAGTAAAGAGACAGGTTTCTTATCTCTGCTCACCATTCAGAGCTTTACCCACTATGTATGATCAGGCTTTACTAAATTCAGTTGATTAACCTGGTTCTTTCTTCCCTGTTCTGTTGTTATTCAGTTCCAGGCTCCAAAGGAAAGGAAATAATGAAAGATTAATTTAGAAAGTTAACAAATTTTGTAGATACAGTCACACATAGGAAATACAAGTTATTGTCTGGGGCACTAAACTACTTTTTAAACTCTGGGGATGATATAATTTTCCTTTTGAAAGAGAAATACCAATCACTCATACATTGCTGGTGAGAATGTAGAACAATATAGTTACTCTAGAAAATAATTTGGCAGTTTTTTAATAAAACTAAATATGCAATTACCATATGATCCAGCAATTACACCCTAAGGCATTTGTTCCAGAGAACTGAAAAGTGATATTCACATAAAAACCCGAATGTGAATATTTATAGCAGCTTTCTTCATACTTGCAAAAAAATTGAAAATAACTGAGATATCCTTTAGTGAATAAAAGGTTAAACAAACTGATATATCCATATCATAGAACACCACTCAGCAAGAACAAGGAATGGACTATTGATATATACAACAGCTTGGATGGATCTCCAGAGTATTATGCAGAGACTGAAAAATATAGTCAGCCTCTGACAGTTATGAATATATTTTGTATGATTCTGTTCCTGTTACATTCTTAAAATGACAAAGTTATAGATGGAGAACAGATGAGTGGTTGCCAGAGGTTAGAGACTTGGGGGAGAAGAGTGTGGGGAGAGGGGGTGCAGGAAAGAGGTGGGTGTAGCTATAAAAGGGCAACTTGGGACCTCCCTGGTAGTCCAGTGGCTAAGACTCCTCACTCCCAATGCAGGGGGCCTGGGTTCAATCTCTGGTCAGGGAACTAGATCCCACATACCACAACTAAAGATCTCTCATGTAGCCACTAAGACCAGGTGCAGCCAAACTGATTAACTGATTTTAAAAAATAAATAAAAAGGCAACTAGAGGGATCCTTGTGGTAATGGAACTGTTCTGCATCTTTGCATATGATAAAACTGCATAGAACTACACACACATCCAAATGACTGGATGGAACACTGGTGAAATTGGAATAAGGTCAGTGGATTGACTGTACCAATGTCAATTTTCTGGTTTTAATACTGTACCCTATATATGAGATGTTACCATTGGAAGCAACTGGGTAAAGGGTAGATGGGATCTATAATTATTTTTTAAGGTGTTTTTTTTAAATGACACACCAAAAGCAGATGCATTTTTCATTGGAGCAAACTGTAGAAAGGAATAGGGTATTCTGTTTATGTTTTAACTACGTTACTTCCAAAGGATCCCAATGCAATCACAGTCGGTTCCTCTGCAGTAAGTGTACTGTCCATACTCACCAGTAGGATAGAGTGTAGTTAGTGTCAGGACTTGTATTCCTTCCAGGGAGCCAAGTGCACTTCATGTACCTTAGGTTGTGCCAAATGCATTGGAGCTCAGTAACAGCAGACTCAGGATCACCTAGAACATCCAGCCAAGAGTTTACGACTGTCCTCTCCTTGTAGTGCCAGCTAGCCAATCACTCTGAGGCTGGGGGGTGATGAGGGTGCTTCAGGGTACTTTTCCAGAAAACTGACCCCTAACCTCTCACTCCCATTTGACCCAGAAGGCACCCAGGAGGGAGAAAACCCAAATCTAATTTGCTCACAACTTTCTCTCTCATCTCAGATTAAGAAGACATCTTTACTATCAAGGGACCCTAACTCTTGTACTCCTAACTGGAGACAGAGTTTAAAGGTCAAACAATATTTCAATCATAGGAAATGACTATGAAGTTTCCCAAATGAATGTGAAAACATAAACAACCATTAGATCTACTTGTCGTTACAAAAAAATACGTTTACTGAGTTATAATTTACCTTCCTATCATTTGAGCAATATTGACACATCTTGTTTTAAAAATTAAAAAAACATTCCTCTTGAAGCAATTTAGGGAAAGGTAAGCAAAATATAACTATTAGTCACTGCCTATTGTGTGTTATGGTCTTTGGAGCCAGAAAATCTTATTGATCTGAAATCTCTCTGTTTAGAAAGCCTTTTAAGTTAAGATATAACATCTCTAAATTAAACGCCTTTGTTTAAAATTCACACCTGCTATCTCTCGTGATCCTTAAAAGGCTACTTTTTGTCATAATACAATTTTTGGCATCACCAATCACTTTTTGGTCATAATACAGTTTAGGCTTTATTCAGATTATTAAACTCCTTGGGAAATGAGAATAGGGGAGGTTAAGTTGTTATAAACCATGATCCCAGCCTCTTACCCACACTGAATAATATTTTTGTTATTTTTTTAAGGCACTGGACCTAGGATCTGAAGATCTACAGCAACTCACTCAGTTTCCTTCTTCCTCATAAAATGAATCAGGATAATAATACACACCTTCGTCATTTCACAGAATAAGCTTAAAAAGCTCGATTCAGGGGAAAGGCGTGTGTGTGTGTGCGTGTGAGGGTGTGCCATTGTGTATTACTTTCCAAATTATTCAGTACTCTATAACTACCAGGCATGGTCATTCAAGTTGTCTGTGAGCATCTCACAGTTATCAGTGTGTTGTCAGCATCTAGTACAAGTGCCTGACACTTATTAGACTTAAGTGTTTGAAAATGGAAAGAATTAATGAACACTGAACATAAGCAGGTAGATAATTTGGATGTATTCTCTAAATGCCAAGAGATAGTGCTTTCAGTTGTTACCTTCAGGGGGAGAGATACACTTTTCCACCAAAATGCTGGGCTTTTCACTTTCATTGGTGCTGCACTGGGACCCCACCTGCAGACAGATCCTCTCATTCAGGGGCACTTCTTTTGAACGATGAGTTTCTGGAGCAATTTTCTAAGGTAAAGAAATTTGGTATTGCTGTAGCCAATGCACAGAAATACATTTATGTAATAAAACATTTGCATGCTGAAATGTGTAAAGAAAATGAAAAGTTAGCAAATGGTATGCAGTTCAGTGATTCTCAACTGGGGGTGATTCTGTTCTCCCACCCCTTGATGACATTTATTGATGTCTAGAAACATGGTTAGTTGCCATAACTGGTGGGGGGGGGGGGGTCAGGGGGCAGAGTGAACTGCTACTGGCATCTAGTGGGCAGAAGCCAAGGATGCTGCTAAACCCTCTACAAGGCATAGGACAGCCTTCCCTCCTCCCACAACAAAGAATTATCCTGCATCAAATGGCAGTAATGCCACCACTGAGAAACCCTGGTAGAAATAAAAGACAGTTCCTCGAATTTTCATGTATAAACATCATGACATTTTCTATAAACCTACCATGCTAACATGTCAACTGTCTAAGAGCAATCTCAAAGGAAACCCAGTGAGATTATCAAAATTCAATTCCAAGTAGACGCAGTGTAACATCAAGACTAAGGTCAAATGAACTGGTCTAAGAATCCGGCAACTCTGGTCACCTCTGAGGAGAGGAAGTAAATAAGGGGAACCTGAGGGCTGAGGAATGACTTTTCACCAAACATCTTTCTGCACTGACCATTTTGACAATCTCACATAAACATAGGAATGATAAGGGCTGACGTTATATGCACTGAGTGCAGCACATTCTTATTCTGAAAGGTAAGCTTCGTGGAATCACAGAAAGCCAACTTATAGACAGCCTACAGATAAAAATCACAAATCTTGTTATGATTTAGAATAATGAGATTGAAGGACTCTTCAGGAAATTCACATTTTCCAAGGTGACAGAGTTGGAATTATTAAGAACGGAGCTGCTTTTAATCAGAGTTCCAAGGCGCTTCCTGTTTTGTAATAGTTTCTGACTCAAGTTGGAGACAGCATTTCCTTTTATATACGTGCTGAGAGCCATGAAGGGGAAATTTTGTCAGTGTTACCTCTATCTACCACTCTAAAGGGGCTACTCTGCCATTTCACACGCCTGCCAGCAGCTGAGCATGAAGGCAACTGTGAGAGACTCTCAAAATGAGGACCCAAGGATGTCCTCTGAGAGGTAGCCAGCCAATCATCAATCAACAAACCATAGCAAAGGCACAGGGAAAAAAAACAAGACTTTATGACACTGAATAGCTCTAAGGACTAAGCAAGACAGCACTCTAAAAGAGGAGTTCGTTGGTCAGCCCTGGAAGAAAAGAAAAAAAATGTCTGCAAACAAAATTGTGATGGGGAGAAAAAGTGATTTGGTCCATGAACATTGAGTAGGTTTGTCCCAGCAGCAAAGCCATGCCTACCCTCAGTGGTGCTTCCAGCTATTCTGAGCCAAGGACATTTTCACAACAAATTCCTGACTCCTTGCCAAGGAACCTACTTATCATTTGGCTTTCCATATAGTTGCTGCCTACAGGGATGGAACATACCAGCTGTGCCAACAAAAGCCTCTCGAGACTGTTTCACCATTATTGTTCTCATGGTGAAGTAAGGAACTGGTCCTGGATTGATGAATGCATGCTGAGGAAATGAGGTTTCTCAAAAGACTCTTGAGAATGTTTTGGCATTATTGTTCCCATGATGAAGTAAGGAACTGACCCTGGATTGATGAATGTGTGCTGAGGAAATGAGGTTTCTCAACCTGTGAAGCTGACGACCAGTCTCAGGGTTTTTGGTGATGATGGCAGGGAAGCTCTGAATGCACAGGAAGCTCTGTGCACCAGCCACACTATTTTACAGAGCAAAAAATATACCCCTGAAGGAGCCGCCCTGACCAAGAATCCTTGATAATTCTTTGAGTTTGCCCTTTGAGGACACCCAGGGGAAAATGTATGGTCAAATGCCATCAGTGAGAATCATCAATGAAAAATCTCAGTTCTCTTATTATACTAGATATTGTTCCAGTGAGTGGGCTGGGGAGTTTTATTACACAAATATTTTTAATAAATAGAATTTCTTAAATTAAAAACATACTTTAGTACCTAAATCTGAATCTTTTGTTTTGGGCATATGAATAACAAAATAACTTAGAAAAGACATGGTAGGGGAAAAGATAAAATACTTAAAAAAATATTCTCTTCTGAAGCTCAAAGCAAATAATACTAAAATGGCATGAATAAAGTAGGAATCCCAGTTGTCAATGACTGCCAAGTCAAGTGTGCCTCTCTCTATCAGACCAGGAACCAAATCCCTCCCAGCAGATCTTGATGAAGTGTGTCTGATGGCTCCCACGTGACTTTCGGCTCTGGTGACTCATTCTACTGGTAGCTGCTGCTCTATGACATTATGCTCCACCCCTCAGAGAGTCTGGGCTTTGAAAATTTATCAGAAATCAAGGCCAGAGTCCTGAGCCGATCCCTCCCCCTCAAGACCAATGTTCATTTGGCTAGGTTGCAGCTTTCCTAATCCTTTCTCAGAAGGAAAGGGGGGTCAGCTTGACCTTTAGCCTCTTCGGATTCCTAGACAGAACAACAGCCTTTTAATTTATTCACCGAGTGAGACTCACCTGTCTCTTGGTGATGAAAGAAATCTAAAATCTGAGGCCAGATCCTTCTAATTGCCAGATTAGATATCGCTAAAACACTGGTGGAGGGCAGCCACTTGAACTAGTCTTCTATTTAAAAAAAAAATTATCTACGATTCTCTATGTCTCATCTTAATGTTTCTCCAATCTGAAGACTGAAAATGACCTCAATGATTTACCTCATTTAGCAATCTGGGACCATTAGATGGTCACAAAAACACCATAACACATACATGCTATTATAATGCCACTGCATCAATATGCTTCAAAGCATATATACACCCCATGGGCCTTCCCTGGTGGCTCAGTGGTAAAGAATCCACCTGCCAAGCAGGAGATGTGGGTTCAGTCCCTGAGTCAGGAAGATCCCCTGGAGAAAGAAAATGGCAACCCACTCCAGTATTCTTGCCTGAGAAATCCCATGGACAGAGGAGCCTGGCAGGCTACAGTCCATGGGGTTGCAAGAGTCAGACATGACTTAGTGACTAAACAATAACAATATATACATCCCAGTGTAGTCTCACAACGTTAATGCTATATTCAAAGTACAGAGAGAGGGGAAGAAAATCTCTCCTGCCATTGATTCTCAGACTCAGGATTGTAAACTTCAAAAGGACCAGACAGGAAATCCCCCATCACTGATTGGAAGGGATAATCTGTGTTTATCACAATCCTGACATTGGTATCCTTCAATGCTGCAAATGCCTGCAATAAATGAGTAGGCCTTAGGCAGAGGCCACCCTTTATAGGTTTCTTTGGGAGCAAAAGGGAGGGACCAATATTAAACAATAATACTGGTTGAACCATACATATGACCTATAAAAGAAACAATTTTACATGATCCGATCTAACAGTATTCATAATAAAAGCTAACAATTACTGAACACTAACTCTGTACCAGGTATATCACAAACATTATCTCCTTTCATAAATGTACACCATTCATATGAAGTAAGTATTTTTACTAGACTTCCCCCACCCCCCAGCATTTTACAAACAAGAAAATGGAGGCTCAGGCTCAGAGAAGTTAAATGACTTGCCTGCCTAAGGCCACAAGACTTGAAAGGGGAAGAGACAAAATTTCCAACCCAATTCTGATTCTACTGCTTCCTAAAGTTACTTTTATGTCTAACTTTCTGTAACTATACTGAGGAGTCAGCCCCATTTCTAGGCTGGCATATCAGCATATTTAGCTGACTGATCCTTGAGCATGGCTGACAGGCTAATGAACAAGGCCCTGTTAGAAAGATGGTGATCTCTCCTGGGGGTTTCAGTTAGATTACTTAGGTGACACACTAAAAAGGGTCTTTCCTGTAATTTCTCAAGGCTGAACTACCAGAAGCTGTCACTAAGACTCCAACTGTCTAAGGCCCATCCTTAGGAACAAGAGGAAGCCAACAGTGTGAAAAGGGGAACTGGTCTACCAGAGTTTCACTGGCTTCCGCATTTGGAGGACCTCTCTTAAAAGGCAAATACTTGGAACTGACCAGCCTCTTATCAATCGACATCTAAACTACAATTAACACCTCTGTGGGAAGGCAGATTAGCAAATTCCCCTCCGGAAGGAGAGCCCATTTCATCCTCACTTCATTAAGCTTTCCCATTCATTAGTTTTGGTGTCCTAGCAAGCCAGAGAAGTGTAAAGCCACAGTTTACACACAAGGAAATGAAGGCTCAGAGAGGTTAAGGACTTTACCCCAGGCCACTGAGCTAGCTGCATGGTGCACTAACTAGTTCTCCAGACTCTTCCTGCCACCAAACTGCCTGGACATGATGATTCCACAGTTCACTGAGCCGAAGTACTGTCATTAATAACAACTTCTCATTGGCCTCCTCAAAATCCTGGGCAAATTCAACCCCAAACATCCTCTATCTTCCCCACCCACACACTGAAAGAAGATAGTCACCCCTCTTACATGGGAGGGGCATTGGTTCCAGGGCCTCCTGTGGACACCAAAATGTGTGGACGTTCAAGTCCTTTATTTAAAATGGCCTAGTGTTTGCATATGACCTCTGCCCATCCTCTCCTATACTTAAATCATCTCTGGATGACTTATAATACCTAATAAAATGTAAGTGCTATGTAAATAGTTGCCAGCATGTGGCAAATTCAAGTTTTGCTTTCTGGAACTTTCTGGGATTTTTTTTTCTGAATATTTTCCACCTGCAGTTGGTTGAGTCTGCAGATGCAGAAACCAAAGAGTGTATACAGGTATAAAACAGTTCTGAACAGAAAATATGATGCTTTGAGGAACCTGTCAATTATAAGGGGCTACAAACCAATAAGGCTCTTAAGAGCCTTAAATACGATTAAATTAAATTAAATACGATTATCAAAAAGAATCCGAAATCTTGTTAACAAAAATTCACTGAAATCGGTTGCACATCTGACTGGGAAAAGCTGAAAGTTTCTCTCATTTTTCCTCAAACATCAGGGAATCTTCTAGCCAATCCCACCTTTCATGGACATCTTATTTTTTTCACTTTCCATATGGCCATTTTCTTTGGCATCACATAGATCTTGCATATCTACCTGTGCATGTGATTAATGAGATGGTAAATGAGAAAATTCCCTGAGATACTGAGAGTCTTATATAAATACAATGCTTCAGGCAGCAACACAGAAACCAATTTTAACATATTTAATTATTCATGGAGTGCCTATAGGAACCAATTTTAACATAATTAATTATTTATGGAGTGCCTACTAGACAATGATACCTAATATTTCCTAAGACAGTAATAACCTCAATTGTATTTGATTAGCAAATATTTTCTGATGTTCAGTTTTGGACATAGTTGTTTCCATAATTTTCCCAGTTAAAAAAATTGGACACAACTCAAAGTAAAAACCCCACTTTGAAGTTAGAATGTGGCTCATTCTTAGCTCCAACTCACAGTTGTTCACTTTACCTTATCAGTGTGATCTGTTCCAGAAAACTTACCTTATCCTGGTTGTTGCCAAAATGACTGAAATACTTTAGACTACAATTCGGACTGGCTCCCTCAGGAGGATTCCATGTCCATATGATGGTGCAGAGGTTTTCAACAGAAACACTCAAATTTGTCACAGGTGGCTGAGATTCTGTTCAAATCAAGCACAGGAAACACATTTATCAACAGCAGCCAGTGTTTTCAATGGTTCATTTCATTTTTCCTCCAAGTCCCAGAGGCCAGGAAACATAAAACTGAGTTAATGAGAGCTAACATTTACTGACCCAGGTAGTATCCTAAGTACTCTCCACAAATAAATCTGCTCAGTCCTCACAACCTTAGGAGACAGGGACTATCAGCTTGTAAAGATGAGGCGACCGAGACAAGGGCTTTGAGTCACTTGCCCCATATCCCATGGCTGGTAAATGACAGAGCTGAGATGCAAACCCAGGAAGTGTGGCTCCCATGCCACATCACCTGCCATAGGGTAAACCCAGAGGACAGTATATTCTTAAACATCCAACTTTTCCTCCTGTGGGTATTTGGGGTCCCCTACACGCTCACCAAAGGGCACTCGATATAGACACTTCCCTCTCAGCAGTTCTATGAATGTGTTGAAGCAGCTCATCTTTAACTGTGCTTGCTAACGTGACCTGGTAATTGTTTTTTAATGACTATTCCAAAGAAGTACTGAGAGAGAGATTTAACAGCCCTGGTTGCTCCCCTGAGGTCTGACACTAAACAGCTGGAACTGTAGCTCTGGCGAATCTGAAGAGGGAAGAGAAGAGGAGAAACAGTGAACCAATGTCTTGAAAAATGCGTTTCATTTGGAGAAAACCCACCACTGTTTCCACCAAGTATTTACTGACTCTTATTTTGGACTCAGCTCTAAGACCAGGGAAAGGAGTTTTCATGCTTCTGCCAAATGCAGGGAAGGAAACAGAGAGGGAAAGGAAATATCATTTCAAACTTTCCTGAGAACTTCTCCTGAGGCCAGGACTACCAAAATCAACCCCCAGAGACTGGATAAGGGCTTCTCTGTACTATCTTTGCAACTTTTCTATAAGCCTCAAATTATTCCAAAACTCAATTATTTAAACTAATGGAAACTTAATCATTATTAATTACTTAAGAACTACAGCTATATTAACTTATCAATAGGTAGTTATATTTTATACTCTATGCCAACACTTTGGAGTACTCTGGGCCTCTTACATGATATGCAATATTTACAGCATTACCTTCCTTTTTAACTGAACAAAAAAATGCCATCTGTCCCAAAACGTCAACCTGACAGGCACTATGTAGTTGTGATTCCCCCCAAAATCAGTTTTCTACACGGCGGCCTGCACCGGCCCTGAATTCTCAATATTCGGCCCACCATTCCTGACTCAACTACCATTAGCATTTCTGAAAGGTAGACCAAGGGCCCCAGCTGTGGGGAGGGGCAGCCCATAGCAGGCCAAGTCCTTGTAGAAGCAGGGAGTTCCTACTGCACTGCATTAAAACCCAGATGGTGCCAGGGGGCACCAATGGCTCAGGCAACAATGAGTTTAAGTTAAGATTTTAAGTGATTAAAAGTTAGGATTTAAGTTAGGACTTAATATACAGTTATTCCATTTTGGCCTTTCTGACATCACATCAATGATATTTTTGAAGACAAATAGTTTATCAGGTATACAGCCTTTAATGAAAACTTTGTTCCTACTGGAGACCACACTCTACTTTAGGATTATCTCCCTTACTGTGCAGTTTCCAGAAACGCACTGCACCAAAAGTCCAGGAGAGCTGGTTCAGCCCTTCCTGACATAGTTATTGCCTTCTCACCCACCTCCCACTCCCACACAGAAATTAAAGCCCTCACAATAAAAATATTACCTATTTATGGTTCGCTTTAAATCATACCCCAATTTTCAAGGTAGTTTAAGACTTTTTAAAATCTATCTTTTAACCTTGGTGTTTTAATAGAACATTATTAGCCTCCCCTATTTCCCATCTCTCAAATGGATTTCTTTTTTGCCCATTTGTTCTGAAGTAGATCCCTGGCTCAGGAAGATCCCCTGGGGAAGGGAATGACAACTGACTCCAGTATTCTTGTCTGAAGAATTCCATGGACAGAGGAGCTTGGGGGGCTACAGTCCATGGGGTCGCAAAGAGTAGGACACGGCTGAGCAATTAACACACAGACACAAACACACATCCTTTAGTCAGACTCTCTAACTCGTTTGCATTTTAGGGTACTTGTGGCTCTCTGCCATCCTTTTTTCCCCTAATAATTCCTTCCATTTCTCTTGAGATTCTTCTACTTCCTATACTTTAAAACACACACTCACAGAAAGTTTAAATACAATCTGCAAATGTTTAAACGTATCTGAATACATGTATGTGGGTATAATACATCCAGACAAATTCATAAACAAGTGGAGACTGTGCTTCTTGTAAAGCTCTCTAACAGCTCTTCATCTTAAGACATTTCATTTCAGCATAGTATAGTGATTAAGAGCACAGACTATGGAGCCAGGCTGCCTGAACTCAGATGCCAGCTCTGTTACTTACTAGCCAGCAAGTTAGCCAACCTCTCTGCCTCTCTCTGCATCTATAACATGAAGATGATAATTATAACCAAAGAAAATGGTTATTATGAAGATTAAATGAGTTACTACAGGTGAAAAGCCCCAAACAGTGCCTGGCACAGAACAAGGGCTATGTAAATACGTGCTATGTGCTTTCTTTTTGAAGAGATCAACAGTTCTGAACAGTTGCTTTGGTTTTCTATGGAATTGATATCTGCCCATGGCCTTAGAGACAGAACAAGCTTATCTGCCTGATAAACTTTTCTTAGGCACCTAATTCCAACCATTTCTTAAGGGTTGATCACTGACCGGAAAAGGGAGTGGGAAGGCCAGGGGGACTCAAGTTAACTACCCTTGATTAAACTTCAAACCTCAAGTGAGTCTGTATGGTCATTTAGTGCAAGATCCCATTCTAATTCCGAATGAATACGATCAATGCTGTCTCTAATAATAAGGCTTAACTCAAAGCTTGTGCTCTCTCTCATTCAGTCACAGGAGCTGGCAGAAGCATGCATGTGTCGGGAAAAGTCAAGGAAATCACGCGTCATACGTGAGTCATCCATCTCCTTCCTTTACATCTTAATCATCAACCTCTTTCAGTGCTTTCCTTGCAATACCTCTCTTAATTATCCTGATCATACTCAGGTGCTCTGCTGGGTCTCGTGAGGCAGGCAAACACACAGCAGTAAGGCCCGGGCCTGGACAGAAGATGTGCATGACCCATCTTTTTCTAGGGGCCACCTCCAATCCTAGATTCCTGCAGAGCTTTGCACTCTGGTGAGCACCCCCCAGCCCCACACTCAGTCAAATCTCCCTGTTGACCTCCCTTTCAGTGTCATTTCCCTCCCTCTGCACCCCAACTCAGCTTCAAGGGCAAATGAAGCCCTTCTGCCTTGACTGGTTTGGCCAATGCACCCTCCTGCCAAGCCGGACTCCTCATTGAGCCCACAGCGGCACCACCACCATTACTTCTGGGCCTCTGCTCCTGCTCTCCTCCTGAACTGGGAATAACTTCTCCTCCACCAACTCAAATGTCACCCACCCTAAAAGTCTAGGTCAAATTTTATTTCTTCCTCAGAATTCCCAGCCCTCAGCTTCCCCTCTTCTGAATGCCTATGGTACTTATTGTTTGGACTACACAGTCTGGCAGTCATTAAGCAAGTCTCCAATACATGATCATTCGCTTTTTACCAACGGCCTGTACATACTTGCGTGAATGCCCACCAGTCCTGCCCTGCTGCTCTGAGAGAGGCCCAGCTCCCCTCCCAGCCAAGGACTCCCCTCATTTCTGCAGAGAGAGGCACTGAATGCAGCGGTTAGGGGCATGGTCTCTGGAAGCAACTGCTGGGGTCAGAAGCCTAGCTCCCTCCTACAGTCTACCACCTACGAGACTCTGAGCAAGCCTCTGGGCCTTCCTGTGCCTCAGTTTCCTCCTATACAAAACAAGAATGGTAACAGCACCAACAGGAGAGGTTCTGTGGAAAGATAAAATAGGTCAAGTGGAAAACTTGAACACTGCCCAGCATAGAGTAAACACTATATAAATGCTAGTTGTTATTAAGAATGCCAAAATGTGGGCTTACCAATCTAAACAGACTAAAACTAAGCTGGTAACCTAATCATTTTTATAAACACTCAAAAGATTAGAGCTGAAGGAGTCCTTAAAACTTAGAGAGTTCAATCTCCTTTCACAGAGAACCCTGTTGCATAAGGGAGGGAAATGACCAGTCCTGAAGTCCCACAGCTGGGAAAGGTCAGACCATTATAATAGTCGAGTCCCCTGTTTTGTTTTGCTTTTTTTCCCCCCACCATATCTTAATGCAATTGTATCAATATTTCCAATGGGAAAAAGTTTCTGTATTTCTAAGTAACTAAGTCGCCAATGAACCTCTGTGACAAAATTGATTAAGTTGGGGATTGCCAGTATTAGCTAGAGTCAGCTGTTTGTTGTTCCAGGTGTGAGGCGTGTGGGAGAGGGAGTCTGGAGGAGGGAGGGGACTGGAGTAGCACTGTGAAAATCAGGAGACAAAGGAGATGGGTGGCTTCCCTGCTGGCTCAGCGGTAAAGAACCCGCCTGCAGTACAATGCAATGCAGGAGATGTGGATTTGATCCCTGGGTCGGGAAGATCCCCTGGAGAAGGAAATGGCAACCCACCCCAATATTCTTGCCTGGGAAATCCTATGGACAGAGGGGCCTAGAGAGCTACAGTCCATGGGGTCGCAAAAGAGTCGGACGTGACCAAGTAACTAAATGACAACAACCAAGGGGATGGGTGACCCTCCTCCCTTCTCTGGACTGTAGCTGCCCCATGATTATGGAAATCAGATCCCCCCCCCCAAGTGAACTAGGAGCATGGGGGGCACAACGATTACACAATAAACTCTACGGCTCTAAGCCAATGCACAAAACCTGGCTCAGTACTAAAGAAGGCAGGCACTTGAATGAATGACTGGCAAACTACAAACTTCCCTCAAGTCTCTACTCAAATGCCGCCTTTTCAGTGGCAGTCTACGTAGTCCACCCTATTTACAATGGCAAACCCCTGGACTGCTTTGTTTTTCTCCATAGCACTTATTGCCCTCTAACATACTTTATATTTTACTTTTCCCCCCTTATTCCGACTCTACCAATAGCATACCAGCTCCAAAGGGCAAGGACTTGATCTGTTTTGCTCACCACTGTATTCTCTGCCCCTAGAACACTGCCTGGCACAGGGCACACAGAGTCTGCATACGTTTTGTTGACTGAATCAATAGAGGGCATCCAAGTTTCCTAATCAACATTTCAACTTGGATTTCAAAGCCCAAAGCACCGGTTGAAAAAGCAATAAACAAACTGTGGGTGTTTGTGTCAACGTGACAATAAAACCTATCAACTCTGGAGCTACTATCGTCACCAAAAAAAGGTCCAGAAGGTCGCTCAGGCCAAAATCTGTCCCTCAGGAATTCATTAGTGCCCCCCCCTCCAAGTTTTCACAGTAACTCTGGTTGATTAATTTAAATGGCCGCACCAGGTGAGGAGTATATGAGAACTCGCATCTGTGCAACTTTTCTGTAAATCGAAAATTATTCCAAAATATAAAGGTTACTAAAGAAAAAGGCATCCACGCGGATGGTGCTCTGGATTTCCCATGGATTTCTTGTACGACAGAGGAGACACGTCCTTTGCCTACAGGGACTAAGCGCTTCAGAGGTTCCCTTCGACTGCCGCCACCTCGCTGGACCCGCCGCGCAAGGAGCCTTGGTGCGTCACCCGCTTTCCCGGACCTTGGTCGCCGTCCCCGCGGGCTCCCGGCCCCTCATCCCCTCTCCGGGCCACGGGCGACACTCCCGCCGCCGACCCCGCGAACTCCTTTCGGGCCCCAGGCCTTGGCGCCAGGCTCCTCGGCGCTGCCCGACGGCCAAGTTAGGAAGTGCGGCGACAAGCCGTCGTCCTCCCGCCCCGCCGCCCCCGCCGCCCGGGATCCGGGAAAGCCCGGTCGCCCCGGGTCCCCCAAGGTCGAGCCGGGCGCGGGAGGCGCCTGCTGCCGCGGCCGCGGGTTGTCCCGAAGAGGGCCCTCGACCCCGACTCCCGCCGCGGCCCTCGGCCCCAGGCGCCCCGGCGGGCCTCTCGGCCGCGATTCCCGCTGCCCCGGCCGGGGGACCGTACTCACCCGCGGGCGCAGCCACGCCGCCACGGCCGGCGTAGAGCAGCAGCGCCCACAGCCAGCAGAGCCGCGCCGGCCGCTCCATGCAGCCCCTCGCTCGGAGCCCGGCCGGGCTGCAGCCTCCGCAGTCTCCGCCTCTTTCGCTCCCTCTCCCACTTCCCGGCTCCGCCGCCCTGGAGGCTGGGGGGGGCCGGCGCAGACGGGAAGGGCCGCCCCGCCCACCGGCCGCAGGTAACCCCGGGGCCAGCGCCGGCGGAGGGGCGGGGCGCCCGCGGCTCCAGCAGCGGCTTCCGAGGCGCGACACCTGGCCCCGCGGCAGCCGAGCCTCCGTCGCGCCCCGGGAGTTCGATCGCCGGCCAGGCAGAGCGGCCCCGACCTCGTCGCGGCCCGGCCCCGGCACCGCCGGGCTCGGTGCGAACGGTGGGCAGCCCAGAGGAACCTCGGACATGCCCAGCCGATCACCCGGGCAGGGCAGGGCGGCCTCCGGGAAGGAGACTTGACCTGGACTTCTGGAGTCTCAGAGTGCAATCGTTGGCCTCTGAGCCCTTGTTTCCTAAACTCTGAGTCCAGGGTTAGAAATCCCAGGCCCGACTTCACACGGTGCGCTTGGAAGACCAAAGAGGGCCCTTGGTGGGAGCGCGTTATGTGAAGGTATATTTGATGGAAGGTATATTTGAATGCTGGTGATACATAATGCTAAGTTGAACATAGAAAGAAAGAAAAAAGCTAAATTTTAAATATGAGAGACAGTGCCATACTGGGCTTCCCAGGTGGCTCAGTTGGTAAGAATCTCTCTGTGATGCAGGAGACCCAGGTTCGATCCCTGGGTGGGAAGATCCTCTGGAGGAGGGCATGGCAACCCACTCCAGTATTCTTGCCTGGAGAATTCCATGGACAGAGAAGCCTGGCGGGCTACAGTTCATGGGGTCGCAGAGTCAGACAGGACTGAGCGTTTGAGCACAACAGAGTACCATACTATGTACTTGGATTTTTCAAAACTCACAGCCAACTTTCTACACACTTCTTTTTCATAGATATATATTGGGAGATGGAAGGTGAGCTGGAAAAATATGCACTGAATAGGTTGGAAGTGGATGATTGTGAGGATTAAGGATGATGACGATGGAGGAAGAACCCTTTAGTTTTCCTGTGGCTGCTGTAACAAATTATCGCAAATTTAGTGGCTTTAAACCACCCAGATTTATTATTTTCATATTAGAATTCTGTAGGTCAGAAGTCTCATTGTACTAAAATCAAGCTGTAGGCAGACCTGTGTTCACTTCTGGAGGTTTTGAGAGGTTTTGTGGGTGAATCTATTTCCCTGCCTTTTCCAGCTTCTAGAGACTGCCTACATTCCTTGACTGGTTCCTGCACCACTCAGACCTCTGCTTCCCTTGTCACATCTCTTTCTCTGACTCTGACCCTCCTGCCTTCCTTTTTCATTTAAAAAAATCCTTGTGATTTGATTGGACCCACCAGATATAGAGAAGCTAGTGGTTGGGATAGGGGAATGGAAGGTACAAACTACTGGGTGTTAGATAGGTAGCAAGGATGTATTCTACAACACGAGGAATATAGCCAATATAACTGTAAATTGAGTGTAATCTTTTAAAGTTTGTGTACAAAATATCTTTAGTGTAAAAGGGAAAAAATAGACCTACTAGATAATCCATGATCATCTTCCTATCTCAAAATCCTTGATTTATATTAATAAGAACCTACTGTATAGCACAGGGAACTCTACTCAATACTCTGTAATGACCTATATGGGAAAAGAATCTAAAAGAGTGGATATATGTATATGTATAACTGATTCACTTTGCTGTATAGTAGAAACTAACACAGCATTGTAAATCAACTATATGTCAATAAAAATTAATTTTTGAAAATCATTGATTTAATCACACTTGCAAAGTCACTTTTGCCACATAAGGTAACAAACATATGCACAGTTGTCTGGGATAAGGTCATGGACACCATTGAGAGGGGATTATTTTGTCATTATGTGCTATGTGCTTAGTTGTGTTCAACTCTGTGACCCCATGGACTGTAGCCAGCCAGGCTCCTCTGTCCATGGAATTTTCCAGGCAAGAATACTGGAGTGGGTTGCCATTTTCTTCTCCAGGGGATCTTCCTGACCCAGGGATTGAACCCACATCTCCTGCATTGGCAGCAGGATTCTTTACCACTGAGCCACCTGGGAAGCTCCCCCCACCCTGCCAAAAAACAAAAACAAAAAAGAGTCTTGTCTGGATGGATGATGAGACCCACTAAATGGGATGTATTTTGGTTGAATTAAGCCAATTTACACACCTAAAGTCTGTTGCAAAAAGTATAGCAATAAAAATACTGATAGTACACCTAGAGTCTACACAGGGGCTTCCCAGGTGGCGCTAGTGGTAAAGAACCTGCCTGCCAATGCAGGAGACAAGAGACATGGGTTTGATCCCTGGGTTGGGAAGATCCCCTGGAGGAGGGCATGGCAACCCACTCCAGTGTTCTTGCCTGGAAAATGGCAGCAAAGAGTAAGACAGGACTGAAGTGACTTAGCACACATGAAGAGTCTACTCAAAGGACATGGGAATGTTTAACCTATCCAAAACAATGGCCTCACTCTTGGTATTAAGACCCTCAAGTTCAGTAAACTGAGGTAGACAGTCATTAAAAGCAGGCCCTGCCAACAGAAAGTTGCAGCCATTGTGAGGGGAGATCATAAGGGCAAGAACAGGGAACTGTGGGACACAAAGAAGGGACAACTTATGGGAGAGCAGAGGCAGGAGAGTCTTCCAGAAGGCAGGCCTGCCTGCTCTGAATCTTGAGATATTGAGTCTTGTGGTTCAATTTTCAGAATAAATTCTTGCCAGTATATTTTTGTTGTTGTTGTTTAGTAGCTAAGTTGTGTCTGACTCTTGGGACCCCATGGACTGTAACCTGCCAGGCTCCTCTGTCCATAGGATTTCCCAGGCAAGAATACTGGAGTGGGTTGCCATGCCCTTCTCCAGGGGATCTTCCCGACTCAGGGACTGAACCCGTGTCTCCTGCATTGACAGGTGGTTTTTTTTTTAACCACTGAGCTACCTGGGAAGCCCTTGCGTGCGTACTGTATAAAATAATGTTTATGAAAACACTATGTAAACTATCAAAACCAGCAGAACTGAGACATTACTATTATTTCTAAATCCCCCCACAAATATGCCAGTCACCCTCTAATGTAAGAACCCCCTCCCCCATCACCACACAGATAGACTTGTTGACTTTTGCTATAAACATTATACATTTATGACATAACATAAATAAGTTTATAATAATGTTTCCAAAATGATTATATTTTCTGCCTTTAAAGAAGTCTCCAGTTGGAACAGGAGTCCCTGGAGACTGGCTGAGTGCCACCGTGGGCACTGTCTCGCATAGACTGAGCGAGTACTTAATGAAATGAGCAGTAATGGCAGCAAATGATTGGAAAATAAGATCATGACTTGTCATTAGCCTCCAGAAAAGGCCCTGAAAATGTGAGCACTGTAAGTAAAAAAAAAAAAAAAACCCCAGGCAGTGGCACTGCCAAGGTAGTCCTGGCTTGCTGTCCTGAGTAAGAGTCTTATATATAAGTCAGTTTCATTTCCTCTAGATCCTAAACATCAAGCAACATTTGAAAAAAGAACTTTTTGGTAGGGCTAGGCAAGGGTTAGGAAGGCTGTTTCTTCAGCATCAAACTCTTATTTGTAATCTCTGTGTACATTTATTCAAAGACCATATTGGATTGAGTTAGGCCACTGCCTGGGTCTGCAAGAAGATGAAGACAAAAGGAAGACTTTCCAGGGACTGCAATAAACACAGAGTTCTCATTTTGGTTTTGTGTAATCAAGGTCCTGATGAGTCAACATCAAGTTGAGCTTTAACCTTTAATCCATTGAGCCCTAATGACTTGGGTGTGAGACTCCCAATCACAGCTCTTTTTGCTCTGACTGGGTGGGGCTGGAGTTCTGGGCTGACTGGTGCATCCAGTTGGCTTTCTTGATCTTTACCCTTCTCCCTAGGGTTTTCTTCTTTTCTGTAAGTGGAGTTAGAAAAGGACTTGTTGGCCACTCACTAACTCATGCCCAACTCTTTGTGACCCCTTGTACTGTAACCCTCCAGGCGCCTCTGTCTATGGGATTTCCCAGGCAAGAATACTGGAGTGGGTTGCCATCTCCTTCTCCATGGGATCTTCCCAACCTAGGGATCAAACCTGCATCTCCTGCATTGGCAGGTGGATTCTTTACTGCTACGACCAGGGAAGCCCTAGAAAAGGGCACAAGAAAATATCTGGGAGGAGAGAATGATATCCTTCTTTCCACCGTCAAATCTCCTTCCAGCCAGTTAGACGCCACCTCCAAAGCTCATAAAGGACAAGACCCCAGCACATACCAAGGGCTTAACCAAGAATTCTGGCTCCTTGGGCAAAGATCTCACAAACGGTCTTCTACATTTTATTAAACAAAGCCAGCACAGACCCTCATCACCACTTTGATGTGAAGCAAAAAGGGAAATAGCAAACAGGGAACTTCCCTCCTGTCACTAGAGCAGTGGTTCCCAAACAGGGGCAATTTTGCCTCTGCAGGGGACGTTTGGCAGCATGGTCTGGAGATATTTTGGGAGGACATGACTTGAAGTGTGGGGGCGTGTACTACCAGCATCTAGTGGGCATAGGACCATCACCCACAGTAGACTTTCCCAGTGCAAAAAGACAATAGTTGAGAAATTCTGAGCTAGGATACTCTGTTACCTTTTGAACTTTATCCTTAGCCAGCTACCATCCCCCTGCCCACTAAAAATCAGTGAGACATGAATGCTAAAACTTATCCTTGACACCTCCCTTCCCTGGATCCAGTGTATATAGTTTGCCCATTCCACCGATTAGCCATGCAGTCACTTAAATGCAATCAATCCTAAAGGAAATCAGTCCTGAATATTCACTGGAAGGACTGATGCTGAAGCTGAAGCTCCAATACTTTGGCCACCTGATGTGAAGAGCTGACTCATTGGAAAAGACCCTGATGCTGGGAAAGATTGAAGGCAGGAGGAGAAGGGGACGACAGAAGATGAGATGGTTGGATGGCATCACTGACTCAATGGGCATGAGTTTGAGCAAGCTCCAGGAGTTGGTGAAGGACAGGGAAGCCTGGCGTGCTGCAGTCCGTGGAGTCACAAAGAGTCGGACACGACTGAGCAACTCAACCAGAACACTTAGATGGGAAACCACCTCTCAGATCTACTCTCCTCCCATCCTCACCTGTGCTGTTCTGTTCAGGTCCTTATTGCCTCACCCTTATAGGTCATGTGTGTGTGTGTGTGTGTGTGTGTGTGTGCTGTGCACTAAGTCACTTCAGTCGTGTCTGACTCTTTGCAACCCACTGGACTGCAGCCCACCAGGCTCTTCTGTCCATGGGATTCTCCAGGCAGGAATACTGGAGTGGGTTGCCACGCACTCCTCCAGGGGATCTTCCCAACCCAGGGATCAAACCCTCTTCTCCTGCATCTCTTGCTTTGGCAGGCGGGTTCTTTACCACTAGCATCACTTGGAAAGCCCCTGAGTACCCATGGCACTTGACAAATTCCTCTACTGTAGAAAACAATACAGAGGATTGTAGGCATGTCCATTTTTCCCACTGGCTTCAGGTTTCTGGAAGCCAGAGACTGTTCAGGGTGATTCCAGGATTTCCACCTAGAAGGAGCTTAGGGCCAGCAATCTGATTGGAAGGGACAACAACCAGGGGCTTCTCTGGAAGCCGTGTGTATAGCATGCAAGCACAATAATCTTACTTAAGTTCTAAGTTTATTTGTGGTGGCTAGAGGGAAGACACAGTGTGGCACCATGGAGACTATAAAGATGGATGTAACCTGATCAGTCTGGGTTTAATTAACTCATAGGTTCTTTGCTCTTCAGAAAGTACTTTCCATCTAGAAATGTTGCAGGGGGTGCACTCAAGGCAATGCTGTTGACACAAGAGGACTGTGATGGGATCCTCTGAATTTAACCCTAGGCAGAGTAGCAAGGTGCTGAGCAGTGTCTTCATCAATATCCTGAAATCCATTGATCTCTATGTCTTTACACTTGACAGTAGTGATTAAATTGACTCTTTAAAAATTTTTTATTGGGTTGTAATTTACAATGTTGTATTAGTTTCAGGTGTACAGCAAAGTGAATCAGTTATACATGTACATATATCCACTCTTTTTAGATTCTGTTTCCCATATAGGCCATTACAGAGTATTGAGTAGAGTTCCCTGTGCTATACAGTAGGTCCTTATTAGTTGTCTATTTTATATGTAGTAGTGTATATTTGTCAATCCCAATTTTCAATTTTATCCCCCTCTTCCTTACCTCCCAGTAACCATCTCTGTAACTCTTTTTTTGTAGATAAGTTCATTTGTAGCCTTTTATTTTTTAGATTCCACATATAAGCAGTATTATACGATATTTTCTCTTTATGACTTACTTCACTCTGTATAATAGGCTCCAGTTTCATCCACCTCATTAGAACTGATTCAAATGCATTCTTTTTAATAGCTGAGTAATATTGCATTGTGTATATGTACCACAGCTTTCTTACCCATTCATCTGCCTATGGACATCTAGGTTGCTTCCATGTCCTGTCTATTGTAAACAGTGCTGCGATGAACATTGGGGTACATGTGTCTCTTTCAGATCTGGTTTCCTTGGTGTGTATGCCCAGCAGTGGGATTGCTGGGTTGTATGGCAGTTCTATTTCCAGTTTTTTAAGGACTCTCCACACTGTTCTCCCTTGTGACCATGCCACATTTCCTGGTGGCCGCATTCACCCTCTGCAATGGCCCACACTCTGTCTGTGGAGTGTGCTTCTCTCTGAATCTGAATAAATCCACTTCTTACCTATCACTTTGTCTCTCACTGAATTCTTTCTGTGATGAGACATCAAGAACCTGAGTTTCATTAGGTCCTGAAACCAGGTACTGTGGGTTTTGGCTGGGTTTGAGTCCCAGCCACATGGGTTCAAGTCCCAAGCAGGGTTTTGGCTGGGTTCAAGTCCCAGCCATGTGGGTACAAGTCCCAATCTGAGGTAAAAGGTTTCAAAAGCTTTTCATCCAAAGAGCAAGCTTCTTTTAATTTCATGGCAGTAGTCAACATCTGCAGTCATTTTGGACCACAAAAAATAAAGTTTCTCAATGTTTCCATTGTTTTCTCATCTATTTGCAATGAAGTGATGGGACTGGATGCCATGATCTTCGTTTTTTGAATGTTGAGTTTTAATCCAGCTTTTTCACTCTCCTCTTTCACTTTCATCAAGAGGCTCTTTAGTTCTTCTTCATTTTCTGCCATAAGGGTGATGTCATCTGCATATCTGAAGTTATTGATATTTCTCCTGGCAATCTTGATTCCAGCTTGTGCTTTATCCAGTCCAGCATTTCTCATGATGTACTCTGCATATAAGTTAAATAAGCAGGGTGACAATATACAGCCTTGATGTACTCCTTTCCCAATTTGGAACCAATCTGTTGTTCCATGTCTGGTTCTAACTGTTGCTTCTTGACCTGAATACAGATTTCTCAGGAGGCAGGTAAGATGGTCTGGTATTTCCATCTCTTGAAGAATTTTTCAGTTTGTTGTGATCTACACAGTCAAAGACTTTGGCATGATCAATAAAGCAGAAGTAGACGTTCTTCTGGAATTCTCTTGAATTTTCGAAGATCCAATGGATGTTGATAACTTGATCTCTGGTTCCTCTGCCTTTTCTAAATCCAGCTTGAACATCTGGAAGTTCACGGTTCACGTACTGTGAAAGCCTGGCTTGGAGAATTTTGACCATTATGTTACTAGCGTGTGAGATGAATGCAATTGTGTGGTACTTTGAATATTCTTTGGCATTGCCTTTCTTTGGGATTGAAATGAAAACTGAACTTTTCCAGTCCTGTGGCCACCTCTGAGTTTTCCAAATTTGCTGGCATATTGAGTGCAGCACTTTCACAGCATCATCTTTTAGGATTTGAAATAGCTCAACTGGAATTTCATCACCTCCACTAGCTTTGTTCATTGTGATGCTTCCTAAGGCCCACTTGACTTCGCACTCCAGGATGTCTGGCTCCAGGTGAGTGATCACACCATTGCAATTATCTGGGTCATGAAGATCTTTTTTGTATAGTTCTTCTGTGTATTGTTGCCACCTCTTCTTAATATTTTCTGCTTCTGTTAGGTCCATGCCATTTCTGTCCTTTATTTTGCCCATGTTTGCATGAAATGTTCCCTTGGTATCTCTAATTTTCTTGAAGAGACCTCTAGTCTTTCCCATTCTATTGTTTTCCTCTATTTCTTTGCATTGATCACTGAAGAAGGCTTTCTTATCTCTCCTTGTTATTCTTTGGAACTCTGCATTCAAATAGTATATCTTTCCTTTTCTCCTTTGCCTTTAGCTTCTCTTCTTTTCTCAGCTATTTTTTCTCTCAGCTTTTCTCTTCTTTTCTCAGGGATTCTGTGCCTCATTGTTAGTCCAGGGTTTCTCTTTTGGGCTCAGGTTGGGGTGCTGTCATTGCAGCCACTAGCCCAGGTCTTAGGCAGGACCCCTGCCACCTTCTCACTGCACTCTCCACCCTGCAGGTAAGCCCTATTCAGGTCCTGTCCCCTTCCCTGACCCAGGCAGGACCAGTCTGTACACACCATCAAGTCTTCAACAACTCCATCTGTGCTGGTACAGCAGGACTCAGGACTCTTCACTTTAAAGATGCAAATGCATCATTTGCATGTTAGTTTCCTGCAGCTTTTGGCCCTGAAAAGTCTCCATTGTTTGTCTAGAATGTGTAGGGCAGTTGCTATTTACATCTGAACACCAAAATCTCCAATCCCTTCTGCCTCTTCTCCATCCCCTCTATCCAAGGTGTTTCTCTGAGGAGGGGGCTCTTTGCAAAGCTGTGATACTGCTCTGGGCATCAATGTGCCAATTTGCACTTCCAAAGAAGAGAAGGAAAAGGCAAAGGAGAAAAGGAAAGATATACCCATCTGAATGCAGAGTTCCAAAGAATAGCAAGGAGAGATAAGAAAGCCTTCCTCAGTGATCAATGCAAAGAAATAGAGGAAAACAATAGAATGGGAAAGACTAGAGATCTCTTCAAGAAAATTAGAGATACCAAGGGAACATTTTATGCAAAGATGGGCACAATAAAGGACAGAAATGATATGGACCTAACAGAAGCAAAAGATATTAAGAGGTGGCAAGAATACATAGAAAAACTATACAAAAAAGATCTTCATGACCCAGATAACCACAATGGTGTGATCACTCACCTAGAACCACATCTTGGAATTCGAAGTCAAGTGGGCCTTGGGAAGCATCACAATCAACAAAGCTAGTGGAGGTGATGGAATTCCAGTTAAGCTATTTCAAATCCTAAAAGATGATGCTGTGAAAGTGCTGCACTCAATATGCCAGCAAATTTGGAAAACTCAGCAGTGGCCACAGGACTGGAAAAGGTCAGTTTTCATTTCAATCCCAAAGAAAGGCAATGCCAAAGAATGTTCAAACTACCACACAATTGCATTCATCTCACACGCTAATAACGTAATGGTCAAAATTCTCCAAGCCAGGCTTTCACAATACATGAACCGTGAACTTCCAGATGTTCAAGCTGGATTTAGACAAGGCAGAGAAACCAGAGATCAAATTACAAACATCCCTTGGATCATCAAAAAATGTGAGAGAGTGGCAGAAAAACATCTACTTCTGCTTTATTGGCTATGCCAAAGTCTTTGTGTGAATCACAACAAACTGTGAAAAATTCTTCAAGAGATGAGAATACCAGACCACCTGACCTGCCTCCTGAGAAATCTGTATGCAGGTCAGGAAGCAACAGTTAGAACTGGACACAGAACAACAGACTGGTTCCAAATCGGGAAAGGAGTACCTCAAGGCTGTATATTGTCACCCTGCTTATTTAACTTATATGCAGAGTACATCATGAGAAATGCTGGGCTGGATGAAGCACAAGCTGGAATCAAGATTGCTGGGAGAAATATCAATAACCTCAGATATGCAGATGACACCACCCTTATGGCAGAAAGCAAAGAACTAAAGAGCCTCTTTATGAAAGTGAAAGAAGAGAGTGAAAAAGTTGGCTTAAAACTCAACATTAAGAAAATGAAGATCATGGCATCCCGTCCCATCACTTCATGGCAAATAGATGGGAAAACAATGGAAACAGTGACAGACTTTATTATTCTTGGGCTCCAAAATCACTGCAGATGGTGACTGTAGCCATGAAATTAAAAGAGGCTTGCTCCTTGGAAGAAAAGCTATGACCAACCTAGATGGCATATTAAAAAGCAGAGACATTACTTTGCTGACAAAGTCCATGTAGTCAAAGCTATGGTTTTTCCAGTAGTCATGTATGGATGTGAGAGTTGGACTATATAAAGAAAGCTGAGTGCTGAAGAATTGATGCTTTTGAACTGTGGTGCTGGAGAAGACTCTTGAGAGTCCCTTGAACTGCAAGGAGATCCAACCAGTCCATCCTAAAGGAAATCAGTCCTGAATATTCATTGGAAGGACTGATGTTGAAGCTGAAACTCCAATGCTTTGGCCACCTGATGCGAAGAACTGACTCATTTGAAAAGACCCTGATGCTGGGAAAGATTGAAGGTGGGAGGAGAAGGGGACAAGAGAGGATGAGATGGTTGGATGGCATCACTGACTCAATGGACGTGAGTTTGAGTAGGCTCCAGGAGTTGGTGATGGACAGGGAAGCCTGGCATGCTGCAGTCCATGGGGTCACAAAGAGTCAGACACGAATGAGTGACTAAACTGAACTGAACTTAGAGGTCACTTTGCTTATCAGGCTGTTGGACATTTGCTTCAGCAAGAAAGGAATGGAAGTCTCACTATTCACTTGGAAAACACCAGGCTTGGGGGAGGGCAGGGGAGCAGCAACACCTATCTTGGTTTAGTTCCCCAATGAAATGACACCATATCACCCACAGCTCCCTACCTGGATTGCTCTTTCTGACTCTCTGCTACTTAAAGCAGCATGACTGCAGCTAGACCACGTTGTGGGTCGCATTCCTGGTGCCGGGCCGTGGCCTTGGGCTCTCTGGGCCAGCCTCCCCACTTCTAAGTCACAGAAGCCAAGGCCAACACTTAACTCCGTTGCATCCTCACTTCCCAGGATGGTACCAAGCCTTGCAGATTTGATTAGGTTTGCTTTATGATACAATGCATAGTTGATATTTGTAAATGTCCCATGAGTGTTTGAGGAACAATTCTCCAATTATGGAGCCCAGTGTTCTGTGTGATTACATTATATCAAGTTTATGGGTCGTGTTGGTCAAATCCATGCCCTTGCTGAGTTTTTTGTTTTCTTATTGAACCCGTCAGTCATTGAGACATGTTAAAATCTCCCACTATGATACTCTGATCGTGGATCTATCAAGCTCTCCTTATAATTCTGTTCGTTTTTGCTTTACAAAGATGTATTTTTGAAGCTATTTCATCAGCAGCATGCAAATCTAGAACTGTTATAGCTTCATAGTGAACCATCGAGGGCTTCCCCATTAGCTTAGTGATAAAGAATCTGCCTGCCAATGCAGATTCATGGGTTTAGTCCCTGGGTTGGGAAGATCCCCTGGAGGAGGGCATGGCAACTCACTCCAGTATTCTTGCCTGGAGAATCCCATGGACAGAGGAGCCTGGTGGGCTACAGTCCAAAAGGTCACAAACAACTGGATATGACTGATGGATTAAGCACATAGACAGCCAAGTCATTAATCACTATGAAGTAGGTTTCATTAATCTGTGAATGTTATTGGCCTCAGGGTCTGTTTTGACTAATATTGGTCTAACTCCATAAGCTTTCTTTTGGTTAGTAGTGTGTACCTTGTATGTTTCCACACATCCTTACTCACCTGTTTCTGCTACTATGTTTTAGATGTGCTCTTGGAAACAGCATAGAGTGCAAATTTCTTTCTTTTCTATCCTATTGGCAATCATTGTCTTTTAACTGTAGAGTTTAGTTCTAATATGTTTAAACTTATTTCTACCATCTGGTTTTGTGCTTTCCATTTGTGCCAATTTTTCTGTTTCTTTTTATCACCTTCTCTTTTGATTTCTTTTAAATGTGTGTGGCTGGGGGGCTCTTCATTGCAAGAGCATGTTTTATTTTTTGTAAAATATGCATACCACAGTGTTTCTTATCAGTATTGAATGAGATGAACAAACTCACATGAAATGCTTATCCAGTGCCTAACACAGAGTGAGCACTCCTAAATGGGAACTATTATTAGAAGTTTTAGGACTCTTTCATCTTTAGTGTTCCCTTGTATCTTGCGGTTCTGCTTCTGTTGTTCTCCTTTCTGCTGACAATATCCCATTTGTTTTCAGTCCCTTTTCTTTCATTTCTCCTTTCCAGCCATTTGATTTCCTGTTTCTGCTCAGTCTTCAATCCCTAAGGCAGCTCCGTGGTGAAGCCCTTTGGGGAACAGTCTGTGTGCTGTGGCTCTGTGGCACAGTAGGTGCGGGAGAAGACAGTGGCACCTTGACTGATTCCCATTCCACAAGGTGATGGAGGTCCCCCCCCAACACAGGGCTTCATTTGCATGTCATTCTAGGCTGGCCACAGTTAAACTGAATCAGCTGCGATTATCAGTTTCTGTGAAATGGTTATAAGGCCGCAGAACCCACCAGCTAGGAAACAGTTTAATTCCTTGTGTCTCTTCCTAGAGAGGATGGCTGGATCCTGGCTGTCTGCTCTCAAGATGTTGTCCTGCTGTGAGAGTGTGGGTGTCACCATACTAGGAATTTGTATATGTACTAAGCAGAGCCTGGAAAGAGGAACCATTTGTACTCAAACACATTGTGGTCAGAAGAAAATTTTGTCATCATTGTTGTGACAGAACTGCAGCTAAATTTAGCAAGCTACGTACTTTGTGTGTGTGCATGTGCACATGTGTGATGCCTGGAGAAAATAACACATTATGTTTCCAAAAAACAAAATCTCCCCAGACCAAAAAGAAAGGCTTCTTCTTACCTGGTATTTGATTGCCATGACGATTCCTCACCCCACTTATTTCATGTCTTCGGTTTTTCTATGTCCTGTGTAGCATGACATTCTTTCAAATGAGATTATATCACTAGGGGAACATTGGAACTTGGTGGAGTTTTAGGTGTTTTTCTGTTCTCTGGTGGTTTCTGTGCTTGGATTGAAATAAACTGAGGTGTTGAACATCTGTATTTTGAATGGGCTTCACACAAATATGAGAGTCTAATCTCTTTTTAAAATTAATTTATCTTAATTGAAGCATAATTACAATACTGTACTGTGATGGGTTTTGCCACACATCGACATGAATCGGCCATAGGTATTGCATGTCCCCCCAAATCCTGAACCCCCTTCCCACCTCCCTCCCCACCCTATCCCTCTGGGTTGTCCCAGAGCACCAGCTTTGGGTGCCCTGCTTCATGCATCGAATTTGCACTGGTCATCTATTTTACATATGGTAATGTACATGTTTCAATACTATTCTCTCAAATCATCTCATAATCTCTTGATAGCAATTTTGTATATACTTTTATTCTTCATAGTAAACGTTAAATAGATGCTGTCAGTATTTTTTGAAATTTGTTCCAAAATTGCAATATCAGCTTACAATGTGAATGAGATGCTATACATCCTTGTTGGCATGTACAATAACAAAAGGCCTCTCTGCCATTCTAGAAGTTCTAAAAATACAAACTATATATAATGTATTATAACTGTCTTCACCAAAGTGAATGCTTCTGCCAGTGTGGAAAATAGGAGCAGTTTAATTTCTTGAAATCCACAGGAAAGATATGGGGAAGGTGGTGAGATAAACATATGGTGGAGGGGACTCCCCTGGTGGTCCAGTGGTTAAGAATCTTCCTTCCAATGCAGGGAACATGGGTTCCATCCCTGGTTGGGGAACCAAGATCCTATGTGCCCTTAGGCAACTAAATCTACATGTTGCAATGAAGACCCAGTGCAGCCAAAAACAATAAAACCCCAAAATATGTGCCGGAGACCTGGTGCCGAGTGAAATACACCTAGAAACGTGAGAGAGTTTTAGGAAAAAGTAGGAAAGGGAATAGAGGAGAGAGAGGGAGGAAATGGGAGAGTGGGTATTAGAATTATATTTTTGGCTGCATCAAGTTTTAGTTGCAGCACTTGGGATCTTTGACCTTCATTGTGGCATGCAGTTTTTCTTGTTATTTTAGTTGCAGCATGAAAGATCTAGTTCCCTGACCCAGGATCGAACCCAGAGCCCCTGTATTGGGAGCATGGAATCTTAACCACTGAACCACCAGGGAAGTCCTGGGTCTTTCAGTTTTAGTAGTCAGGTAAGAATTTGATTTGAAGTGACTCTGAGGGCGTTTTACCTCCCCTAATATGTTCTAGGCCTATGGCTCTCAAATTTTTTGATCTCAGAACTGCTTTAAACTCTTTTTTTTTTTCATTTATTTTTATTAGTTGGAGGCTAATTATTTTACAATATTGTAGTGGTTTTTGTCATACATTGACATGAATTAGCCATGGATTTACATGTATTCCCCATCCTGATCCCCCCTCCCACCTCCCTCTCCACCCGATCCCTCTGGGTCTTCCCAGTGCACCAGGCCCGAGCACTTGTCTCATGCATCCAACCTGGGCTGGTGATCTGTTTCACCCTAGATAATATACATGTTTCGATGCTGTTCTCTTGAAACATCCCACCCTCGCCTTCTCCCAGAGTCCAAAAGTCTGTTCTATACATCTGTGTCTCTTTTTCTGTTTTGCATATAGGGTTATCGTTACCATCTTTCTAAATTCCATATATATGTGTTAGTATACTGTAATGGTCTTTATCTTTCTGGCTTACTTCGCTCTGTATAATGGGCTCCAATTTCATCCATCTCATTAGAACTGATTCAAATGAATTCTTTTTAATGGCTGAGTAATATTCCATGGTGTATATGTACCACAGCTTCCTCATCCATTCGTCTGCTGATGGGCATCTGGGTTGCTTCCATGTCCTGGCTATTATAAACAGTGCTGCGATGAACATTGGGGTGCACGTGTCTCTTTCAGATCTGGTTTCCTTGGTGTGTATGCAGAACTGCTTTAAACTCTTAAAAATTTTGGGAACCACAGTTCAACTTTGTTTCCCCATCTCCCACAGGTGTTCATCCCAAGGGCACTCCTTCCTTAACAGCCTGCACTCTGAACTACCTCAGAGTTCACTTCCTGGGAAGATTAACCTATGACAAGTGTCCATCCCAGGAACTACCATATTCATGCAATTTACTTTCCTCAGTAAGGGATATACTTGACTTCAAAGAAGTAAATTTAGTAATGTGTGTGGGGATTATTTGTTTTGTATACAGTTTTTTTTTCAATCTCGTAAGGTAGTTCTTGGATAATATAGCTTAGGAAAAATATGGTATAATCATTAGGGAAATGCAAATCCTAACCACAATGAGGTACCACTTCCCATTCATCAGGATGACTATTATTTTAAAAAGAAAGGAAAACAACATGTTTTGATGAGGATCTAGAGAAATCAGAATGCTGAGTCACTGCTGGTAGGAATATAAAATGATGCAGCTACTGTGGAAAACTGGCTACTGTGAAAAGTCTGGCAGTTCCTCAAAAAGTTAAACAGGGTTGTCACATGATCCACACATTCTACTTCCAGATATATATCTAAAAGAATTGAAAGCAGTGACTTTAACAGGCATTTGTACATCCATGTTCATACCAGCATTTTTCACAACAGCTGAAACATGGAAGCAGCCTAAACATCCCTTGACGGATGGCTGGATTATGAAAATGTAGTGGAATATTATTCAGTCTTAAAAAGGAAGGAAATTCTGACCATGCTAAAACAATGATGAGCACTGAAGACTTTATGCTAAATGAAATAAGCCAGTAACGAATGGACAAATACTGTATTATTCCTCTTATCTGAGTTATCTAGAAGAGTCAGATTCTAGAAACAGAAAGAACAGTGGTGGTTGCCAGAGGCTGGAGGGGAGGGAAGAGTGGGGAGCTATTACTTAATGCACACAGTATTTCAGATTGGGATGATGAAAAAGTTCTGAAGATGGATATTGGTGATGGTTGTACAGCAATGTGAATATTCTTAATGTCACTGAACTGTACACTTAAAATGGAAAAAATTTGTGCTATGAATATTTTACTACCAAATACTATTTTTAAAACCAAGTATAAATATGTCTGGAATCTTGCAATACGTTAGTAAGTTGGTTGCATAAAATAGTGAGTCATTCCTTTTTATTGCCAAATAATAGTACATTGTAGGGATATTCATTGGAAGGACTGATGCTGAAACTGAAACTCCAATACTTTGACCACCTCATGTGAAGAGCCCACTAACTGGAAAAGACTCTGTTCCTGAGTCTTGAGGGCAGAAGGAGAAGGGGACGAGAGAGGATGAGATGATTGGATGGCATCACCGACTCAATGGACATGAGTTTGAGCTATCTCCTGGAGACTGTGAAGTACGGGGAAGTCTGGCATGCTGCAATCCATGGGGTCACAAAGAGTTGGACACAACTGAGCAACTGAACAACAACCACCTTAAAAATATTAAGCCAAGTGAGAGAAGTTAGTCACAAGAAAACACGTATTGAAAGATGTCTGGAAGATGCAAGTCCTTAGAGACAGAAACTAGTTTAGTGCTTGCCTAGGGCAGAGAGGAGATGTGGGAAGAAAAGAGGAAAGGCTGCAAAGTGGTGTTAATGGACACAGGGTTTTTTGAGGCAGAGTGATGATAAGGTTTTGATTGTGGTGATGATCATACAGCTCAATGGCATTAAAATCATTAAATTCACTTTATATCTCAATTGTTAACAAAAAGATTAATAAAAACCAAAATCATAGAAAAGTCTCTTGAGGAATATCTTTCCTGACTGACCTAGGAAATTAACCTTTTATGCCTCCATGTGGAAAGGTTCATAGATTTTCTTGTATTTCCCTTCAATCATTCAGTAAATATTTACTGCAAATTTTCTGTGGGCAAATAACACTATTGAATGACCTAGTGATCTACAAAAAAAATATTGTCTTAAAACATGGTGTCTGCCTTTCAGAAGCTTTCTCTCTGATTAAGGAGACAAGCCATACACACATGAAATGAAATTAATTAAGGCAGTGCCACATTGGAGTTCAATTATTGACTCATGTCCATTTGCCACACACAACAAACTGAAAGCATTATTATTGTAAAATTAGTGATACTGAAAATAAGATTTCACAGTGGTTAAGAGCAAGGGCTCTGGAGCCAGACTGTCTGGTCTGATTCATATTCATTGGCTCCATCATTTACAAACTGTGTGACCTTGTGCAAGTTACTTAACTTCTCTGTGCCTCAGCATCTTCCTGTTGAAAATGGAGATGATTGTGATAATAACAGTGCCTACTTCAGAGAGTTATTGTGAGGATTAGATGTGTTAATACAGATAAAGTGCTTAGAAGAGATCCTCGCACATAGTAAATGCTCAATGAAAGTATTAGTTACTATTATTTCCAGAAAACTGTGGGTAACCTCTTTGATGAATATTGAATATTTGGGCAGTGAAAAGTTTTAAACCTACATTTCAAAGATTTACAAAAATGTAAACCTACATTTCTTAACAGAGCTGCAACCCTATGCTGGAGATTTTGGCAACACATATGGCAGGTGTCATTCAGGATGTCATAGTTTTATTGGCTCAAGACATCTACAATGCCCCGTATCCTAACTGAGCATGAAGTACAGGCTCAATAAATATTAGAATTCAAAGAAAAAACTTAGATTAAAATGCTAACATTTTGTATGATGCAATTATGTCATTTTTTAGCCATTTTCTAATTTTTTCTCAAAATGACTGGATTACCTTTATTTTTTATATATTTTATTATTAATATTTCAAGCCCACAGAAATATATAGAGACTAACATGCTGAGTCCTTATGGCAGAAAGTGAAGAAGAACTAAAGAGCCTCTTGACGAAAGTGAGAGGAGAGTGAAAAAGTTGGCTTAAAGCTCAACATTCAGAAAACAAAGATCATGGCATCTGGTCCCATCATTTCATGGCAAATAGATGAAGAAACCATGGAAACAATGGCAGACTTTATTTTTGGGGCTCCAAAATCACTGCAGATGGTGATTGCAGCCATGAAATAAAAAAACGTTTACTCCTTGGAAGAAAAGTTATGACCAACCCAGACAGCATATTAAAAAGCAGAGACATTACTTTGCCAACAAAGGTCCATCTAGTCAAAGCTATGGTTTTTCCAGTAATCATGTATGAATGTGAGAGTTGGACTGTGAAGAAAGCTGAGCACTGAAGAATTGATGCCTTTGAACTGTGGTGCTGGAGAAGACTCTTGAGAGTCTCTTGGACTGCAAGGAGATCCAACCAGTCCATCCTAAAGGAGATCAGTCCTGAATGTTCATTGGAAGGACTGATGCTGAAGCTGAAACTCCAATATTTTGGCCATCTGATGCAAAGAACTGACTCATTGGAAAAGACCCTGATGCTGGGAAAGATTGAAGGTGGGAGGAGAAGGGGATGACAGAGGATGAGGTGGTTGGATGGCATCACCGACTCAGTGGACATGAGTTTGAGTAAACTCTGGGAGTTGGTGAATGGACAGGGAGGCCTGGCATGCTACAGTCCATGGGGTCACAAAGAGCTGGACACGACTGAGCAACTGAAATGAAATGAACTGAACATGCTGAGCACACATATACCCGTTACTTAGCTTTGTTAAACTGTAACCCTAGGAACTTCCCTGGTGGTCCAGTGACTAGGACTCTGCTCTTCCAATGCAGGGGGCTCAGGGTTTGATCCCTGGTCAGGGAATTAGATCCCACATACCGCAACTAAAAGTTTGAATGCTACAACTAAAAAATCCTACATGCCACAGCTGAGGATCCTACATTGCACAGCTTAAAAGGAAAGAAAGGAAAAGATTCCTTGTGCCGCAATGAAGACCAGGCTCAGCCCAATAAATAAACTTTAAAACATTTTGAAATATAATAAGAAGTATGGCTGGAGCTTTTAAGTAAATAAAAGCAACTAGTAAATAAAAGTTCACTTTAAAAAATAAGTAAATATAAACTGTAACCTTATGCCTAGTGTACCTGAGTTTCCTTTCTTAAGAATTAAAACGTTACAGAGTTGACACCCTGTATACACTTTTCTCAGCCTCTCAGACACCGTCTCTCCCTAGAAGTGCCCTTATCTTGAGTATTTTTATACTACTACTACAGTGAGGGTATTCATAAATAATATAGGGTTTTTGCATATTTTGAAAATATATACACAGAGAACGAACTTGTGGTTGGAAGGGATAGTTAGGGAGTTTGGAATGGACATGTACACACTGCTATATTTAAAATGGATAACCAACAAGGACCTACTGTATAGCACATAGAACTCTGATCAGTGTTATGTGGCAGCTTAGATGCTGGAGGCAGGTGGGGGAAGTTTGTATAGATATGGCTGAGTCCCTTTGCTGTTCATCTGAAACTGTCACAACATTGTTAACTGACTATACCCCAATACAAAATAAAAAGTTAAAAAAACTATATACAAATGGTAATCTGTACATGTATCATTCTGAAACACCTTTTTCATTTAGCACTTTCTGAGACTCCTTCATGTTGATACACGTAGCTTTAGCTCATTTTCCATTTTGTAGAGAATTCCAGAAGTGTCTATGTTTATTTATCCTTTCTTTTGATGGAGGACATTTATATCTTTTCCATTTTTTCCCTATTACAAATGGGGTTCCTCTGAAAATTCTTGGGTATGTGTATGCTGCTGCTGCTGCTGCTAGTTTATGTATAGATTTCTCTAAATGTCCATCTAGAAGAGATATTTCCATCTTCAACTTGACCAGATATTGCCAAATTTCTCTGTAAAGTACTTCTATTCTCACCAGCAGTGCCAGGAACTTGCCATTGCTTCACATCCTTGTCAAAAGTTGATATGTGCTGTGCTTTTAAAAGTTTTGCCAGTTTGATGGATGTGAAATGATATCTTATGGAAAGCACATAGAATTTTGCCTGGCACATAGTAGGGTCTGAGTAAGGGTGAGTTACTATTTTAATGACCATATCCATAATCAGTATGATAATCAATATGGGTTGGGCACCTTTTCATTTGTTGTTGGTCATTAAAAGTTTTCTGTAAGGTACCTCTTCATGTCTTTTTCCCATTGTTCTACTAGATTGCCTTTTTCTTAGTGATTTACAGGATTCTTTGTATTTTCTTGCACTAATCCTTTGTTTCTTATGTATTCTTCGGCATGTCTTTAACTTCATTCATGGTGTCTTTTGTCATTCAGAATTATGTTTTCTAATTTAATATACTCACATTTATCATTTCACCCTTTGGGTTGTGCTTTTTGTATCTTATTTTAAAAAATCCTTCCCTATTAGCGGGGCTTCCCAGGTGGCGACAGTGGTAAAGAATCCACCTGCCAATGTAGGAGACTTGAGGGAGGATCTGATCCCTGGATCAGGAAGATCCCTTGGAGAAGGAAATGGCAATTCACTCCAGTATTCTTCCCTATTAGTGGTTATGAATCCCCAAAAGAACTCTATTTTTCTGGACAGAACCCAGGCCTAGGTAGGCAATCTTTCATTTAGTCTCCTCTGCCAGTGGACACATGTTTTTCCCTAATTTTCCATTTCACTGAGGGAATAACTAATTAATGGTCCATGTTTAATATGAGGGTCTTGGTCCCAAAACCTTGGCTCCTCTCTCTGTATGTACATTGAACTGGTTAGTATTAGGTTCAGTTGTGAGCTGAACCTGATACTCCAAAATAATAGAGACATTGATAAGAGGAAAATTGTCTCATATACCAGTCCAGAGAAAGGCAGTCCACGCTGGCATAGAGTGTTTATCTTCACCATGTCTTCAGCGACCCAAACTCTTTCTCTCTTGTTGTTCTAGTCTATGTGGCCTCTGTATCTCAGGTCACTTCATAGTCCAAGAAGGCCCTAGCTTTCACTTTTACATTCCAGCCAGCAAAAACGAGCAAGAGGTCAAGAAAAAGGGACATGGCAGCTATCTTTTAAGGAAGATTCTCAGTAGCTTCCAAATGACACTTTCTTTCATATCCCATTGGTCAGAATTTAGTCATGGTGGTCTTTATTCTGGGTGACTGTGTCCAACTGAAAATTAGGAGTTTGGTTTTAGATACACAGGAGAATGTATATTGGGGGCTAACAGTCTTGGCCACAGAGATCAAATCTCAAGCCATTAGATGACAAGTTGCCCATATACCACTCTAGTTTTTAGTTCTCTCATCCTTTCTGGTACCTTATTTTCTTGTACTCTCAACTGTGCCTTTCAGACAGTCATTCAATAATTATTTATTGAGCATCTACTATGAAGCCAGAAACTGTTTTCTGAGCAGGACTTACACCAGTGAAGAAGACAAAAGCCCTGCCTGCATGAAACTTACATTCTAATTGAGGGAGGCAGACCACAAGCAAACCAGAAAATGAAATACTGTAATGTCAGAGGGTATGCATTGGGATGGAGAAAAGTAAAGCATGTTTACTAAGGGGATGAGGACTTCTGGGAGTGGAGCGAGTGGTTATTATTTCAGGGAAGACCAGCATTTGGGTGAGAGTATTTCAGGCAGAAGTAAGACCAAGTGCCCTGAGGTGGAATTGGACACTGTATGTTCAAGGAACAACAATAGGGTGTGTGTCGCTGGAGCATGGTGAGAAAGTGGAGAGAGAGAAAGAGATCAGCGGTACACCAAAGATGCCAAAGCACCAGATCAGCCAGAGCATAGTAGGCTTTTGCTTTTATTGGAGTGAGAAGAGATTCACTGGAGGGTTTGAACAGAGGGGCATGCCACGATCTGACTGACATTTTATTTATTTATTTGACCTCACCACGCTGCATGTGGATCTTAGTTTCCCAACCAGGGATCAAACCCGTGCCCCCTGCCAACAGAAGAATGGAGTATTAACCACTGGACCACCAGGGAAGACCTTGCCTTAAGTTTTATGAAGACCACTTCAGTTGTAGAGTTATGAATAGACTCTAAGGTAGTACACGGTGGATGGGGGGAGGTAAGTGAGATGACTACTGTGGTTGGCCAGGCAGGAGATGAAAGTCACTCAGATTAGGATGGTAGTAATGGACGTGGTTTCCCCAGTGGCTCAGTGGTAAAGAATCTGCCTGCAAATGTAGGAGACACAGGAGACCTGGTTCAATCCCTGGGTCAGGAAGATCCCCTGGAGGAGGGCATGGCAACCCACTCCAGTATTCCTGCCTGGAGAATCCCAGACAGAGGAGCCTGGCTGGCTACAGTCTATTGGGTTGCAAAGAGTCAGACATGACTGAAGTGACTTAGCACAGCACAGCAGAATGGGGGTGACAAGAAAGGGTAAAATTACAGGTATATTATGAAGGTTCAGCCAAAAGTATATGCTGAAGGATCAAGACAAGGTGTGTGTGAGACAGAGAGAGGTGATAGAACCAAGTCTTAGGTTTCTGGCCTGAGCAAACATTGAGTGGTGATGTCATTTACAGAGATGAGGAATTCTGGGAGACAAGCAGGCTTGGGGGATGGAAATCAAGAGACCTGGTTAAATTTGAGATATGCAAAGGGAGAGGTGATACAGTTGGGCATAGCATTTGCAAGTTTAGAGATATTTGGGTTGGAGACATGCCTGTGGGAGTCATCAGCACATACGTGGCCATGAAATGGGGGGAGTTCAGGAGGAAAGACAGCACAGAGTTTGGGAGAATTGGCAGTAGGGAAGATGGGGACATCCTCTTCTGACTCTTAATATTTCAGTGAAATCAGAAGAAAGATCATTTGCTGAGAGTGACATGGTAGAGAAGAAACTGGAGGTTTGAGGAGAGGGGAGACAGTGTGAAATACCTATGTGTGATGTATTTTATACAACATTTTTAGGTGTTTGTTTTGGAACAGAGTTTTGTGTCATTCAAGGAGTAGTTTGCCTTGGTAGCTCACTTTTATAGAAAGGAAAAAGACATGTAGTTACTTCTAATCATCCTATCCTTGGCAACATAGAAAAAAAGAAACAATAAGAAATTGAAAATGTTTTTTTTACAGATTTCCAGTTGCCATGAGGGAGCGGGGTGGGGGAGGGAAGGATTGGGAGTTTGGGATTAGCAGATGCAAACTATTATATATATCATGGATAAACAACAAGGTCCTACTGCATAGCACAGAAAGTTTTTTCAGTATCCCATGGTAAACTGTGTGGAAAAGAATATGAAAAAATACATGTGTGTGTGTATACTGAATCACTTTACTATACAGCAGAAATTAACACAAAATTGGAAATCAATCACACTTCAATAATATTTTTAAAAATCTATACATCTGAGTTTCTTTTTCTGTTTTGCATATAGGGTTATCGTTACCATCTTTCTAAAGTCCATATATATGTGTTAGTATACTGTAATGGTCTTTATCTTTCTGGCTTACTTCACTCTGTATAATGGGCTCCAGTTTCATCCATCTCATTAGAACTGATTCAAATGAATTCTTTTTAATGGCTGAGTAATATTCCATGGTGTATATGTACCACAGCTTCCTCATCCATTCATCTGCTGATGGGCATCTGGGTTGCTTCCATGTCCTGGCTATTATAAACAGTGCTGCGATGAACAAAAACTACTGTAATGATGTAAAGTAATTAGCCTCCAACTAATAAAAATAAATGGAAAAAAAAGTCTAAAATATTTCTTAAATTCCAGCATATGAATAAAATCCAAATGGAATTGGCTTTCCCCTTTCTTCACACGGGAGGCGTGACATCAAAGAGTGATTTGCCTAAGTCTCTTGCTCCCACCAGGACTTGTTGACTGTCATCCTACAGACAGGGTGAACTCCAGGGATGTCTGGCCACTGGTCCCCTTTCCAGGGAAGAATACTGCTGCTCTACAATGCTTCGCTGAAAGTGTAGACAGGACAGAGGACTAGGAACTGAGGAGCAATGCTTCGGCTGTCTTGGGCAGATTAGCTGAGTTCTAGCCACCTAAAGATGTCATGGCCCCTAACCAAAGCGGATCTGAGTGTCTCAGTCTGAAGATCACTGGAGATAAGGGCCCGACCTTGGCCAGGCAGTCCCTGAGGTTAGACAGAGCCAGCGTGTACTCAGGAGCTCTCTCCCATTCTCTGCTTCATAGTCCCTTTCACATGGACTAGATTACAGAGCATCGTTTCCCCACTCTTCCCAGGCCACCTCATGAAACACTGGCAGTCATTAACAGATTTTTTTCTGCAGTGCCAGATGTAGAAAGAAGCAAACTCTTCTTTAGCTTATCCTTCACACTGTGAGGAACTTAACCTGGGAGGGACATGTACTTCTGCTTACCATAGTCAAAAAGGATATTTCTTTGCAGTCTTCAATTTTGTTTAACTGTCTATGTCAGGAAGCCATGTGGACAAGTGGTGTAGATATGGACAAAGATCTCACATGGTGTACGTATGGATGAAGAAGTGGGGCAGATCCGAGACGTGTTCAGGAAGTGAGTTCTGTAGGACTTGCCCGATTAGACGTGGGGAGGAAGGAGCATGAGGATTCTAGACCGACCAAATCCAGCCGGTTTATTTCTGTATGACCCACGACCTAAGAATGGATTTTACATTTTTAAATAGCTGGGAAAAAGTCAAAAGGAATGTATCATTTTGGAACCTATGAAAATTATGTGAAAACTTTTTAGTGCACCTAACTGAAGATTGATTGGAACGCAGCCCAGTCAATTGCTACATGCTGTCTAATGACTGTTTTCATTCTGCAACAGCAAGGCTGACTAGTTGCGACAGAGACTGTATGGCTGGCCAAGCTTCAAATATTTCCCATTTGGCTTTTTACAGAAAATGTACGCTGACCTAGGTGGCTCATGGGTTCCTGGCCTGGGTAACTGGATGGGAGATATTGTCATCACTGAGATGGAGAACACAAGAAGAGGAGCAGGTGTCCAGAAAAGAGCAGGAGGCCAGGTGGGGGCATGGTGAGCCTGAAGTACCCATGGGTCTCCAAGAGGAGAAGCCCAGCAAGCAACTGGGTATAGGCTGTAGAACTTAGGAGAGAGGCTGGAGCTGGATGCCAAGCCGGGGAATATTGATACCCTTCCGGTTCTACCTATCAAAGTAAACACGGCAAACCCCATAGTCTTCTTCCCACTCTTTGGGTAAGGAGCTGAGAGTTCCAGGTTTGTTCTCAGGGCCAGTGTTTACTTTAGCCATAAAGCTGTCATTTCTTTTAGAACCCTAAAGATGTGGCAAGGTGAAGGTGAAGACGAGAGGGCTTTTGAGAATTTATTTGAGAATTGGAATGATCTTTAGTTTGTCTCCAGTCTTCCTAGGATTTTAAGGCCTGTTCTTGTTTAAACTGGGCTTCCCAGATGGCTCAGTGGGTAAAGAATCCACCTGCAATGCATGAGACGCAAGAGACTCAGGTTCAGTTCCTGGAGGAGGGCACAGCAACCTACTCCAGTATTATTGCCTGGAGAATCCCATGGACAGAGGAGCCTGGTGGGCTACAATCTATGGGGTTGCAAAGTATCTGACACGACTGATGATACTTGGCATGCACACATGCACACACTTGTTGAAATTACAGCTATATGGTGAGGGAGGACATAAATGGATCTTTTGATTTTGTTGTCCTAGGTTGTGCTTTGGCAGAGAGGTGAAAAGCAAAACCAAAGTGTAGCATTTTTCTATTCCTGAATTCAGATTCCTTTGGAAAACCATTGCTTTTTTTTTTCACTATATAAAAATAACATTAGAATGTTACTCAGCCATAAAAAAGAAGAAAATAATGCCATTTGTAGCAACATGAATGGACCTAGAGATTATCATAGTAAGTGAAGTAAGTAAGACAAACATCATATGATACTGCTTATATGTGAAATCTTAAAAAAAATTGGTACAAATGAACTTTATTTGCAAAACAGAAATAGAGTCACAGATGTAGAAAACAAATTTATGGTTACTGGGGGGAAGCTGGTGTTGGGGAGGGATAAATTTGGAACATTAGGATTGACACATATACACTACTATATATATGTATGTGTATATGTATATGTATAACTAATGAGAACCTACTGTACAGCACAGGGAACTCTACTCAGATGATAGAGGTCTACTCAGATGATTTAGGTCTGTGATGACCTAAATGGGAAGGAAATCCAAAAAAGAGGGGATATATGTATACATGTAGCTGATTCACTTTGCTGTACAGCAGAAACTGACAAAACATTATAAAGCAACTGTACTCCAATAAAAAATTTTTAATGAAAGAAAACATTGATTCCTCTGGACACCATTTATTTCATTGATTTGAACTCTTGCCTAAGTCCGATGTACTTAGGAAGCTTTGGTAAAGAGATAGAAGTGGGTGATCCAAGGGCCTGGAAAAAGAGGCTGGGTACCATCTAGCACCTGCCTTCCGATGTCAGGGAACTGAAGCTTTCTTCCTCCTTCCTTCCTTCTTCATCATTTTGTTCTCCTGCATCTGTCCTCTTTTTCCCTTGATTCATCTCCATGTGGTGGTTCAGAGTGTGAATTTCTACACTAGACTCCCTGGGTTCAGATTCTAGCTCACTACTTACTGATTGTGTGATCTCAAACAACTTATCTAGCTTCACTGTGCCTCAGTTTCCCCAGTCATAAGGTGGTGGGTGATATTAGTAATTGCCTCACAAAGTTGCAGTTAGTATAAAATGAGCTCGTGTATGCAAAGCCCACCTGTAGACCAAGTGGCAGATTAGAAATGAGGGTCAGGAGGCCTGCTCCTGCTTGTGATATGCAGGTACGTGTGTGTGTGCATGCTAAGTCCATTCAGTTGTGTCTGACTCTTTGTGATCCTATAGACTGTAGCCTGCCAGGCTCCTCTGTCCATGGGATTCTCCAGGCAAGAAAACTGGAGTGGGTTGCCATGCCTTCTTCCAGGGGATCTTCCCGACCCAGGGATCGAACCCATCTCTTACGTCTCCTGCATTGGCAGGCGGGTTCTTTACCACTACCGCCACCTGGAAAGTCCAGTATGCAGGAACACAAGTGGGTAACAGTTGCAGTTGAGGGTAAAAAACCCCTAGTAGGAAACAGCTCCCAGTGGACTTACTGATGGGATGACCAGCAAAAGGGTCCTTGAGGATGAACCAGCCGGTGGAGCAGCTTTGAAGGAGTCCAGTGAGGCAGGTGGTAGTGGTACTCTGCACTCCTGACCTTAGAGCTCAGGTACATTTTTGTTGTGGGGTGCTGCCTGTGCACAGTAGGGTGTTGAGCAGCACCCCAGGTCTCTACTCCACTTCCTAAAATGTCTCCAGCCATTGCCAAATGTCTTGGCATTGATCCTGCCCAATGATAAATCCCAATTAAGAACCACTGTTCTAAGATCTAAGGGACCAGGGAACAAAGGAATAACCAAAGAAGTGAGCATGTGTGAGGTTGGCCAGCAGGGTGATGGTGGGGAAGGTCAAGGTATATACACACATACCTGCATACCACAAGCAGGAGCAGGCAGCCTGACCCTCATTTCTAACCTGGCAGTTGGTCTACAGGCAGGCTATGTTTAGGAATCTGAGGATGCTCAAGGTCTGCCTAACCATCCCTGTAGCTGTCCTTTCCACTTCCTGGTGAAGTCTTTCTCACTACTAGTGAGCCTCCAACTTGCTAACTTGGACAAACAATTTCAGTTCTATTACTGCTGCCAAGTATAAAGCAGTTTAATTCCTCTAATAAGACCCAAGACTTCTAAGATATTAGCCCTGAAGGAAAAAAGCATTAGGTGGAGAAGACTATCTACTGAAAGACATAAAAATAAAGTCCTGAATCAATGGAGGTGCGTGTGTGTACCTTGTCACAATTACAAAGATGTGGTGGCCTGCTGGCCTCCTGGAAAGAGGAAGTGTAAGATACCCACCCTACTCTGCTACCTCCTGGAAGAGGGGTTGGGATGATGAGGTAGCTGACTTCCTAGGGAGGGAGGGACCAGCACTTGACTGCTAGACACAGAGACTGTAGACCTCCACTCCAGGTCCATCACCCGAAGTGAGGATGAAATGTCTTTAAACTAGATTGGTTGGGCGAATTTTCCCCTAAAGGATTTCTATAGCTGCAGAGAAATGGGTAGGAAATGGGGGAGGGAATCTGAAAACATTTTCATCTTTTTTAAGAGAGCCAGTTATCTGTGAACGTTGACAAGAGAAATCCAAATGAGAAACATACATTAAATTCAACTGAAGGAGGCTTTGGCTTTAGAGACTCTCTAGAGAGGAAATACTGAGGGAGTAACTCATATCAGCTCAATCGCAAACCGAAAACCACCTCTGTGTCATTCTGATAGTGGAAGGAAGCCAGAGGAGGTAAGCAGAGAGGCCCGAGAGTTTGGGGGCATAAGGGACAGATGGTCGATGCTCAGATGTGTGCGGAAGCTACAACGATCAATAACTGGCTACTGTTCAGGAAGACAGACACAGGGCAGGGTTCATATGCAGTCAGCCTGTGCCAGTATGGCAGTGTTGATTGCTATCAGCCAGCATCTTTGTATGTTTTGTCAGTGGGCTTCCGTGGTGGCTCAGATAGGTAAAGAGTCTGCCTGCAATGCAGGAGAGCCTGGTTCGATCCCTGGGTAGGGAAGATCCCCTGGAGAAGGGCATGGCAACCCACTCCAGTATTCTTGCCTGGAAAATCTCTATGGACAGAGGAGCCTGGTGGGCTACAGTCTATTGGGTCGCAAAGAGTCAGACATGACTGAGTGACTTTCACTTTCCATAACAAAGGAGGATGTGGTGGTGGTGGTGTTGGGATTACCTTATTTTCAAAAACAAAACATTCTGTGTAAATATCCCCGATTACCTCCTTGAACATAATTTCTCTTGCATGTGACCTGAATTGTATTCAGCTGACCCTGTACCTACTTGGTGTTCCGGTGGAACAAAGTGAAGCCTAGTTTCCTCCCAGAAGCCTTTCACTTTCATTGTACTTGTTCTGGTAGGGATAATTCTGGCCGCTCAGCCCTTTCCCTTCACTCAACCTCTTTCGTTTTGTGTGTTTGTGTATCTAGATTTAGTTTGGGCTACGGAGGGAAGATCTAGTACTATCTTCATATTACAGTGCTTCTGGGAGCATTTCAAATCTTGACTTTGGCAAGGAAGAATTATGAAATATTCAGTGCATGAGCACTATAGGACCTGGTCAGCTTTGCACTGAACAAAACTCCACGTCTATATTAGCTCTGCTTTTGCTTCTCAGTATCAAACATCCAAATATAACAGTGCTAGGCACTATTACTTACCTCTCTCAAACGGATACAGAATCCAGAAGACCCAGTTCAGTTAATGACAGAAAAAGGCCACCCGTGGAATAACTACTAGATTATAATTATAATCTCTTACCTGTATATCCCAGGTGGCTCAGTAGGTAAAGAATCTGCCTGCAATGCAGGAGACACAAGAGACTTGGGTTGGATCCCTGGGTTGGGAAGATCCCCTGGAGGAAGGGATGGCAACCACTCCAGTATTCTTGCCTGGAGAATCCCATGGACAAAGGAGCCTAGCAGGCTACAGTTCATGGGGTCGCAGAGTTGGACACCACTGAAGTGACTTAGCATGCACCTGTGTATCTACCCACTGAATACAGCCTTGATCGTCCATATAGCTGGCTTACAATGGTAGATCAAAAAATTGTGACAGATGGTCAACAATTCCCAGATTATAGCCCTCAACAGTTCATATGATAGCTTCCCTTGGTTTCCTATCAGAGGCACACACTCAGCATGCCAGATGAGAAGTCCAGAGCCTGTAAGACTCTCAGCCCTAGGCGATCTACAGAATCTGTGATTATTACAAAATGCTGCAATACACAAAGAACAAGACTTTTTGGTCAGAATTTGACTGAGGTTGGCTTCAAATTTTTTCATGGGGACAAAGCAATTAGAGTGCAAATGTTCTGACAAAAAAATAAAAACCTGCTTTACTGAGTTTGAGTCTAAGGCAAAAGGGGGTCAGAAGAACAAGATAATGTTACCTGCTTTTATATGTATTCTATTATTATTTTTCCTTTGCATGGCTCTTATTATAGTGATTGGTTCTAATGGTCAGCATTCATATAATAGTTAAAATGAAGTTTTTAACTAAACTGCCTAAGGTCCTTCCTTAACACACATATGCTGGTTCCTACCCATCCTTCAAGGCTGTCGTCCTTCATGAAGCCTTTTTTGTTCTACATCTAAAAAAGCTCTGCCTATTCAAGCACTTGTCATGACCACTGATTTGCTATTATCAGACCTTCTTATATCTCCTTATGTGACTATGTCTTATCTTCCTCAACCACAATCTCTTTGAGGGCTGGGGTATTATTCATACTGCCTTGCCCATACTAAAAGCTCTAGAAGGATCTGCTTATCTTAACTGGCTTTCTTGAGACTGCTCAAGTGCTTATTCTTTGGCAGGTGCTTTTATGTTTCAGGGAAACAGAGACAAAAAATCAGAAGAGACTCTACCCTTAAAGGGCTTACCTTCTTAGTAAAAAAGTGGAAGAGAGGAAACTTTTTAGGTCTCCGTACAAAGCTGCAGCAGGAGACTGTAGGAAATAGTATGTAATAGCTGAAAACAGTTTGGACTCTGAATTAGGATGCTGTGATTTCATTTCTAATTTGATGTGTATCTTGAGTACATTTCTTAACCATTTGTCATCCATTTCCCTATATGTTATACAGTCATGTCATATTAATATTAAGAAATGTACTCTTTCTTAATAGGGTACATTTGTCATCTATTTCCCTATACGTCATACAGATTACTGGGGGAACTGATTGAATCGGAAAACAGATGCAAATCATGTTGCAAGGGAACTTCCTCAACCTGATAAAAAGCATCTATGAAAAACCCATAGCTAAAACTACACCTAAAGGTGAAAGTTTGAAAGCTTTCTCCCAAAGATGAGTAATAAGACAAGAATGTCTTGCTCTTACCACTGCTATTTAACTTTCTACTGGAAGTCCTAGCCAAGTGCCAAATGAGAACATGAAAAGAATCAAATCAGAAAGGATGAAGTAAAATTCTCTTTATTTCCAGATGACACAATATTAAATAGAAAACACTAAAGAATCAGTAAAAAAATAAACTATTAAAGCTAATAAATGCACTCAGCAAGTTTTCAGGATACAAGGCCAATATACAAAAGTCAGTTGTATTTCTATAAACTAGCAAAGAATAACTGGAAAATGAAATTTTAAAACTCCCTCTATAATAGCATTAAAAAGAATAAAATACCAAGGAATAAATTTAGCAAAGGAAGAGAAATACTACACTGAAAACCACAAAATACAGTTGGAAGAAATTAAAGAAAACCAAACTAAACAGAAAAACATCTTATGTTCTTGAATTGAAACTTAAATTGTTAAAGTGGCAATACTCCCCAAATTAAATTATGGATTCACAGCAAATCCTATCAAAATCTCAGCTATATTTTTTTTTTTGCAAAAACTGACAATCTGAATCTAAAATTCATATGGAAATGCAAGGGACCAGAATATCCAAAACAGTCTTAAAAAAGAACATAGCTGGAGGACTTGCACTTCCCAATTTTAAAACTTACTATAGAGCTACATTAATCATGACAATGTAGTACTGGCATAAGGACAGACATATAGATCAATGGAATAGAACTGAGAGCCCAGAATAAAACCATACATTTATGGTCAATTGATTTTTGAAAAGAGTACCAAGACAATTCAAGGGGGAAAATGTCTTTTCAACAAATGGTACAAAGACAACAGGATATCCACATGCAAAACAATGAATTTGAACCCCTTTCTCACACCATATACAAAATCCAGCTTGTAATGAATCAAATACCTAAAAGTAAAAGTTAAAACTATAAAACTCAGAGGTGCTGATAGTCCCCATGGCGGCTGCTCTGGAGCCTTAGGACCCTGGGAATGGGAAGGTAGAAATAGAAGATTATGTGACATTGGAGTAGGAGGATTTATCTTGGTGACTTTAGGATGCTGGTTCCATTGTAGGTATAATTATGCAAAGCTAAGAATCCAGGAAAGACTTGCCAGAGAAGGAATTAAAAACAAGATTTTATATGAAAGTGCCCATCTTGATCCTGAAAGAAAACAAATCAATGGCAGCAGCAGCAATTGAGCATAGAAAACAACTCACTTCAGTGTGAACAAAGCTGAGATGAACTACAGAAAACATTTTATGTACCATAAGAAGAACTGCAATTTGTAAATAGAGTATGGGTAAGTAGTAAAATTTAAAAAAAATTTTTTAACTCAAAGAAAATATAGGTATAAACCTCTACGACCTTGGATCATGCAATGTCTTCATAGGTACAACATCAAAGCACACATGACAAGAAAACATAGAAAAATTAGACTACACCAAAATTAAAAACTTCTGTTTCAAAGAACACCATTACAAAAGTAAAAAGTCAACCACAGAAATATATGGAAATCACATTGCTGATAAGAAACTTGCATCTAGAACATACATAGAACTTTTGCAACTCAACGATCAGAAGACAAACCAGTGTTTAAAAATGGGTTAAGAATCTGAATAGACGTATTTCCAAAGAACGTATAAGAGTGGTCAACAAACACATGAAACAATGCTCAACTTCATTAACCATCTGGGAAATGCAAATCAAAAATCACAATGAGATATCACTTCACACCTACTAGGAAGGTATAATCAAAGAGGCAGATAATAACAAGTGTTGTTGAGAATATGAGGAAATTAGAAATCCTTATTTAGTGCTGCTGGGACTGTTCAGTTCAGTTCAGTCACTCAGTCGTGTCCGACACTTTGTGACCCCATGAACTGCAGCAAGCCAGGCCTCCTTGTCCAGCACTAACTCCCAGACTCCACCCAAACCCATGTCCATTGTGTCAGTGATGCCAAAACCATCTCATCCTCTGTTGTCCCCTTCTCCTCCTGCCCTCAATCTTTCCCAGCATCAGGGTCTTTTCAAATGAGTCAGCTCTCCACATCAAGTGGCCAAAGTATTGGAGTTTCAGCTTCAACATCAGTCCCTCCAATGAACACTCAGGACTGATTTCCTTTAGGATGGACTGGTTGGATCTCCTTGCAGTCCAAGGGACTCTCAAGAGTCTTCTCCAACACCACAGTTCAAAAACATCAATTCTTCAGTGCTCAGCTTTCTTTATAGGCTCCAACTCTCACATCCATACATGACTACTGGAAAAACCATAGCCTTGACTAGACAGATGTTTGTTGGCAAAGTGATGTCTCTGCTTTTTAATATGCTGTCTAGGTTGGTCATAACTTTCCTTCCAAGGAGCAAGCGTCTTTTAATTTCATGGCTGCAATCACCATCTGCAGTGATTTTGGAGCCCAGAAAAATAAAATCAGCCACTGTTTCCACTGTTTCCCCATCTATTTGCCATGAAGTGATGGGACCAGATGCCATGATCTTAGTTTTCTGAATGTTGAGCTTTAAGCCAACTTTTACACTCTCCTCTTTGTAGTGCAATTACTGTGGAAAACAGTCTGGCAGTTCTTCAAAAGTTTAAACATAGTTACCATACGACTCAGTAATTCAACTCCTAGGTATATGCCCAAGACAAATGAACATATCCATAGAAAAACTTGTAGGCAAATGTTCATAGCAACATTATCAACAATAGCCGAAAAGCAAAAATAAACCAAATGTTCATTAACTGATAAAAAAAACAAAATATGACATATTCATACAAAAAGAGTTATTATCCAGCCATAAAAGGGAGTGAAGTTCTGATACAAGTTACAACATGGATGGACCTTGAAAACATCATGCTAAATGAAAGAAGCTAGTCACAAAAGGTCATACAGTATGTGATTCCATTTATATGAAATGTCTAAAATATTAATCTATAGATACAGAAAGTTGATTACTGATTGTCACGGGCTGGGGGCTGGTTGGTGGGCAATAGGGAGTGACCGCTTATGAGTATGGGATTTCCCTTGGAAATGATGAAAATATTCTAAAATTAATTGTGGTGATAGTCACACAACTGCGAATGTACTAAAACCCACTGAATTGTGCATTTTAAATGGGTTAATTGTATGGTGTACAAATTACAGCTTAACAAAGAGGAAAAGAGAAGACAAGAAAGTATGTTGGAAAAAGTCTTAAGATGTCATACATAGAGGCACAATCTTTGAAGAATTTAGTCACAACGTCAATCCAGAGTTGGATAAACATACATACACACTTTTCTTAGAGTAACCATTATGTGGCTAGGGACTAGAAAGAAAGCATTGTCACTGCAGCAAGATGAACAAAGCACTCTTACTGGCCAATTCCCAGGACGGGGAATAGTCCTGTGATATAAACCCATTCCCCACCCTTAATCATCTTTTACTCTACTCCTTTCCCTGTGTTTTGATAGCTGAAGTAGTGTACTGTTAGTATAAGACTGAAGGTAGCCCACCATTTTGTGTATGAGAAGCCTGAAACATATATCTCATTACTAAGATTTTCAAGAGTTTGGAAATTTCTATGATTCCCATACATTGCTCAGGTTCTGCATTTCAGATAAACTTGTATTTATAATCAAAGGCTTGGGTTTTTATTATGCTGACCTATTTAGTTTGTTAATTAACTAGTGAGTCATCTCTAGTTCTACAATATGTTGGTCACGGTTCCAAGGCTGTTGCTACCACTGCTGCTTTTTGTTTCATTTTAAAAAAGATGTTTCAATTCAGTTCAGTCGCTCAGTTGTGTCCAACTCTTTGCGACCCCATGGATTGCAGCACACCAGGCTTCCCTGTCCATCACCAACTCCCGGAGTTTGCTCAAACTCATGTCCATCAAATCAGTGATGCCATCCAACCATTTCATCCTCTGTCATCCCCTTCTCCTCTCGCCTTCAATCTTTCCCAGCATCAGGATCTTTTCCAATGAGTCAGTCTTCACATCAGATGGCCAAAGTATTGGAGTTTCAGCTTCAGCATCAGTCCTTCCAATGAATATTCAGGACTGATTTCCTTTAGGATTGACTGGTTGGATCTCCTTGCAGTCAAGGGACTCTCAAGTCTTCTCCAACACCACAGTTCAAAAGCATCAATTCTTCGGGGCTCAGTTTTCTTAACAGTTCAACTCTCACATCCATATATGACTACTGGAAAGCTTTGGCTAAATGGACCTTTGATGACAAAATAATGTCTCTGTTTTTTAATACGCTGTCTAGGTTGGTCATAGCTTTTCTTCCAAGGAGCAAGCATCTTTTAATTTTATGGCTGCAGTCACCATCTACAGTGATTTTGGAGCCCAAGAAAATAAAGTCTGTCACTGTTTCCATTGTTTCCCCATCTATTTGCCATGAAGTGATGGGACCAGATGCCATGATCTTAGTTTTCTGATTGTTGAGTTTTAAGCCAAATTTTTCACTCTCCTCTTTCACTTTCATCAAGAGGCTATTTAGTTCTTTGATTTCTGCCATAAAGGGTGGTATCATCTGCATATCTGAGGTTATTGATAATTCTCCAGCAATCTTGATTCCAGATTGTGCTCTATCCAGTCTGGCATTTCACATGATGTACTCTGCATATAAATTAAATAAGCAGGGTGACAATATACAGCCTTGACGTACTCCTTTCCCGATTTGGAACCAGTCTGTTGTTCCATGTCCAGTTCTAACTGTTGCTTCTTGACCCACATACATATTTCTCAGAAGGCAATTCAGGTGGTCTGGTATTCCCATCTCTTGAAGAATTTTCCACAGCTTGTTGTGATCCACACAGTCAAAGGTTTTGGTGTAATCAATGAAACAGAAGTATGTTTTCCTGGAATTCTCTTGCTTTTTCTATGATCCAATGAATGTTGGCAGTTTGATCTCTGGTTCCTCTGCCTTTTCTAAATCCAGCTTGAACATCTGGAAGTTCACAGTTCACATACTGTTGAAGCCTGACTTGGAGAATTTTGAGCATTACTTTGCTAGCATGTGAGATGAGTGCAATTGTGCAGTAGTTTGAACATTCTTTGGCATTGCCTTTCTTTGGGATTGGAATGAAAACTGATCTTTTCCAGTCCTGTGGCCACTGCTGAGTTTTCCAAATTTGCTGGCATATTGAATGTAGCACTTTCACAGCATCATCTTTTAGGATTTGAAATAGCTCAACTGGAATTCCATCACCTCCACTAGCTTTGTTTGTTAGTGATGCTTTCTAAGGGCCCACTTGACTTTGCACTCCAAGATGTCTGGCTCTAGGTGAGTGATCACACCATCATGGTTATCTGGGTCATTAAGATCTTTTTTGTATACTTCTTCTGTGTATTCTTGCCACCTCTCCTTAGTATCTTCTGCTTCTCCTTTGCCTTTAGCTTCTCTTCTTTTCTCAGCTATTTGTGAGGCCACCTCAGAGGACCACTTTGCCTTTTTGCATTTCTTTTTCTTGGGAATGATCTTGATCACTGCCTCCTGTACAATGTCATGAACCTCTGTCCGTAGTTCTTCAGGCACTCTATCAGATCTAATCCCTTGAATCTATCTGTCACTTCCACTGTATAATCATAAGGGATTTGATTTAGGTCATACCTGACTGGTCTAGTGGATTTCCTTAGAAATTTCCCTAAAAAGATATTTACAGTATTTATATATGTAGTCAATTCATATAAATATGGTAACAATAACAATAACATCATGGACATGATGCCATTGGTGCATTGGTTACTCAGAAAATCTGCATGGAATTGCTTACTTTCTCTATCGGTTACCATTGTCGTGATAAACTAATACTACTAATGGTGACTTTATTCCCATTTTACAAGCTGTTCAAAGACTATCAAAACAGTAGTTTCCAGGGAAACCTGGAGTCAAGCTTAATTGCAGAAATAATCATTATACCAGAAATGTATTCTTTGATATGAATTCATCCGTAGAGGCCAGATCACTTCATGAAATCTTTATTTTTTTTAATTTATTTATTTTAGTTGGAGGCTAACTACTTTACAATATTGTAGTGATTTTTGCCATACATTGATATGAATCAGCCATGGGTTTACATGTGTTCCCCACCCTGAGCCCTCCTCCCACCTCCCTCCCCATTCCACCCATCTGGGTCATCCCAGTGCACCAGCCATGGAATCTTTAAACTATATAAACAGTAATACCTAACATACACAGTGTTTCAAAGCATATTTAGCTGGCTTTCTCTAGTCTAACCTACCGTGTTCTCTCTATATACCTTTCTACCCTCAGAAAGTTTGGAAGCTGGTGAAAAAAACCTAGGGAAATTGTGCCATGACCTGGAGGCCTGTGGCCACAGGACACAAAATTGTCTTTAACTTTTCCTTTCTTCTCCTTGGCCATCAATGAATCATGTCCAGTCTTTCAACACAGTATCTCTTGCACTTATCCTTTCTTCTCCATTCTTGTTCACATCTATGGGCTTATGGATTCATAATTAAGATTACTGCAATAACTATCTAACTGGTTTCCATATGTCCATCTCTCTTGGACTCAAAGGCATCTGGCAGCAATATAAAGGATTACATTTATAAAAATAATGTTTAGTCAAGTAATCTCTCCATTCAAAAACCTTGACTGGTTTCCTTCTGTTTATCGAGTAAAGTCCAAATACTATTATCCTGGTATTAAAGGCCTTCCAAAATCTAGGTGTGAATTTTCTTTCTAGATGCAGAATCCATTACTCCCTTGAACAAAACTGGCCTCTTTCACCATCCCTTGAACTTTTACAAATTATTTCTGCACCTTTGCTTGTGATGGTCCTCCTGCCTAGAATAGCTTCTCATCTTTGAAAGCCTGTTCAAAGCTTACTTTTCTCCATAAAGTCATCCCTGAACATTGAAACTCACAGCAGTTTCTCATCCCTTGAATATGATCTGAGTTATGAACAGTGTCATTCATTTGGCAGTCCTCAGAGACAACTTATCTTGTCTTATATTGTTAATTCTTGTATTATTTAATTTCATGTCTATCTTGCCTCCTCAACTAGACTGCAGCTTCCTTGAGGGCAGGGGTCATTTGTTATACCTTTTAAAATGACCCACGGGGCACAATGCCATGCTAAGGGATAAGATAGGGACTGGTTATTAACAAAAGAACACTCGTTTCCCCAATACACCTCATTCTCAAAAGGCAGCACTCTCTCTGGGTGAGTTTTTTTACATATATGTGCCACATATAATAGTTTTAAAGGTGAAACTAACTCTTTATGTTACTCCAAGATATTAAGAAATTACAGACTGCTTCTGGAATTTCTGAACCCCTTATTAAAATACAAAATTAACCTTTCATAAGTAATTTAGTGCTCTCCTGAAAGCTTAAAAATGACATGTAAAGAAAAATGGCTAAGCCAGGTGCATAATAAGCTCTAAGATTTACTTAATCACAGAGTATATAAAAAGCCAAAGCTCCATGCAATCCACTTATATTTCAGTGTCTGTTTTTTCCTTTTTTGTCTATAAAATAGGCTAAACTACATATGAAAAATGAATCTAGGACTAAAGTTTACATGAAAGGCAGCCAAAATTTTATGGATAGTTTAAGCTAAAAATGTCCTTCACATCTTGGTTTCTCCTGAATTATTTAGTTAATCTGAGGTTTCTTCACAGTTAGAGATGTAATCCTTAGCCAGCAGCTGCTAAGTGGTGGTTATGTATACTGACCCAAGAAATGCTGTGATCATCAAGTTCTATCAAAATCCTTATTAACCTTGTAAACTGAAGACAATCATCATTACAAAATCCCTACCCTCAGATTCTGCTGCTAACTCTTTGAAGTTGCATAGTATATAGTGACTGCATATCTCAGAGATGTTTGTTTAGCTTTATGGACAGCCTCAGCTAATGAAGCTTTGGCAACAAAGACTGCTTGCCAGGCAAACATAGGCCACAAAGGAATCCCTTGTCTTGTATGTTAGAGAGACCACTGACTGGAATACCTAGCATCATTGGATCAAAATTTGAAGGATTGGTAAGCCTTGTATTTCGATATATATCCTTTCTTTGTGAAATTTTCCTTTTCACATAATGCTTTTGTTTCCTTTAGCCCAGTCTAGACCATTGGAAGGCAAGGTTTCAAATTATCTCCTCAGTTGGAAGCATTCATGTTTTGTGAAAATTTTATCAATTTTTTCTCCAAGGATTAGTATAATAATGAATTTAGCTTCCTGTCAAGAAAAACAGTAATTTCAAAGTATTATTTCCTTCACTTCTAATTACAAAGAAGTTTTACCTTTTATTGAGTTCCATTATACCATTTTACACAGTGCCATAAGTAACAATTAAGCAAATCAAATTAAAGTTTTTGAGCTCTACTTCTCAGTATATAGATTTACCTAAAAAGTACAAACTAAGCACAGTGGTGCAATTTTCCAGGCACTTTCAAGTTACTTAAATATTTACAAATATGTAAGCACCCTGTATGAAAGCATGAAAATTTTGGTGTCAGGAAAAAACACTCTGTGTATAACAAATCTTTAAATTTTTAACATTTGCACAGCTCCAAATATTCCTGAGAAAGTTCAGTCTTGTTGTTACTTGACATCTGCATGTCCTCATATTTCAGCAGTGTATCTTGGGGAACCATAACTTCGGTCACTTGACAAACCACTAATTGCACAAAATACATGTAATATGCTGCTCATCCAGGGAGAATGCATTGGGTCTTCTTGTATTATCTAAAATGAAAGAAATGGCATGTTTATACAAAGCAAAATAGCCACAGCCAAAAAAAGCATGTGTATACAAAATCACAGGCATATTCCAATTTATCACTGACATTTAGCTATTTAAAATGATGTAAAGCAGAAAGAGCAAAGAAAAACAATACAGACTCAAGTCTTCAAAGCTGTATTACAAAGGCAGCATGTCAAAAAAGCAAAAAAGATCTGGTTACTCATTAAGAAAAATGAAAGGTTGTAAAATGCAAAATTCAACAGAAAGTGAGAGGTAATAAAATGTTAAAAAAAATTTTTAATAGATGGTCAGAAAAGAGCCTCAACAGTGAACTTTTTGATACAAGTTTATAGATCATCTTCTAAGAGTGGTTCTCAAGTTCACTTGGGAGCTATTCAATATGCAGATACCCATGCCCGTTTCCTGGAGACTTGGGGAATAATTTTAAGTGAAGAGAAAATAAGTCAATATTTCCAAATATATACCATAATTATGTAAACTAATTGATGCAAAAAAATTTTTTAATGAAGAACTTCATAAATATATTAATAATTTTATACCCTATAAGCATAGAAACATATATATTCATAATAGTATAGACATTTAAAAAATTATCCATTTTGTGTGATCAAAAGCAACAGATATCTCATGCATGGATTAGATGAAAGAATAGCATACCAACCTCTTTAATGAACAGTCCCAACTTAGTTTTCAAGCTTTCAGTATTAGGTTCTCAAATTAGCTTTGAAACTTCAGTAGGAAGCCTGCAAATGGCTTCTGGTGGCAGTAATGTGTCATATCATTTGTGTTGCTACAATTCACATCTTTATTATAAAGTCTATAATAAAAAATTTTCCTCTTGTAAAAGCTTGAAGAAGTTTTACAAAGGACTTCATATTTTGATATAGTGTAACAGATAACACTGAAAAGGGCCAAGGAGTATCCAGGCCATATCTTTTTGTCAAGTCATCATTTATGGAACTAAACAGATAATTGACATTTCAATGCACAGCTATATTCTATCTTATTTTATATTATTATATTTACCTTTGGGAAATAATAAATCTCAAATTTTGTGACTAAAAATAGTTATTTTTTTTCCCCCATTTATTTTTATTAGTTGGAGGCTAATTACTTTACAACATTGCAGTGGTTTTTGTCATACATTGAAATGAATTAGCCATGGATTTACATGTATTCCCCATCCCAGTCCCCCCTCCCACCTCCCTCTCCACCCCATCCCTCTGGGTCTTCCCAGTGCACCAGGCCCGAGCACTTGTCTCATGCATCCAACCTGGGCTGGTGATCTGTTTCACCCTAGATAATATACATGTTTCGATGCTGTTCTCTTGAAACATCCCACCCTCGCCTTCTCCCACAGAGTCCACAAGTCTGTTCTATACATCTGTGTCTCTTTTTCTGTTTTGCATATTGGGTTATCATTACCATCTTTCTAAATTCCATATATATGTGTTAGTATACTGTAATGGTCTTTATCTTTCTGGCTTACTTCACTCTGTATAATGGGCTCCAGTTTCATCCATCTCATTAGAACTGATTCAAATGAATTCTTTTTAATGGCTGAGTAATATTCCATGGTGTATATGTACCACAGCTTCCTTATCCATTCGTCTGCTGATGGGCATCTAGGTTGCTTCCATGTCCTGGCTATTATAAACAGTGTTGCGATGAACACTGGGGTGCACGTGTCTCTTTCAGATCTGGTTTCCTCGGTGTGTATACCCAGAAGTGGGATTGCTGGGTCATATGGCAGTTCTATTTCCAGCTTTTTAAGAAATCTCCACACTGTTTTCCATAGTGGCTGTACTAATTTGCATTCCCACCAACAGTGTAAGAGGGTTCCCTTTTCTCCACACCCTCTCCAGCATAAAAATAGTTATTTTATATGAGACTGTAATTGGAAATGTTGATTTATAAAACTCCACTAAAAACTCTACATTTGCCTGAACTAAGGTACACCTAAATATGATACATCATGACCATACAGCTTTCATAAATATAAACCAATAGAAAGAATGATTTTTCTTGGTTAGCTATAAATATATTATCTATAATATATAAGATAGAAGAATATATAACATATAGTGTGTAATATATAATATCAAGGGTCTAAAATTTGGTCTCTGAAACTAAATATAATAGTCATGGTTTATAGAAATTAAATGAGAAAGACAGGTGGGAAATATGACAGCAGATTCATAAAACCCCAATTTCAGGGTGTTAAAAAAAGACAAGGGACTTCCCTGGTGGTCCAGAGGATGGGACTCCACGCTCCCAGTGCAGGGGGTAGTGGGATCAGCCCCTGCTCAGGGAGCTGGAGCCCACATGCCGCAGCTAAGACATGGTGCAGCCAAATAAATATTAAAAAAGAGAGAGAGAGACAGAGACAAGAGGTCCAAAATGGAGTCACTTGTGCTAAACCCACATCACCTGAGATATAATATATAGCCTAACTTTAGTTTCAGCCTTTTCCAGGTAGGTAATCTTAACTAGTCAAAAAAGTACATGTATTACTTTCAAGTTTGGAATTTCCTGGTCAGCATTAGTGAGGTAATCCAACTGACAGAACGTTGTTGTGCCCCAGAGGAAGGTGACCTTGCCTGAAACAATCCTGTCTCTTTTAGAATAACTTCCTTGACCTGACTCCTTCTACCTGTAAAAGGCTTCCATTTTCTATGGCTCTTCAGAGCTCCTTTCAATCTGCTACATGGGATCCTGCTGGACTTGTGAGTCACTGAATAAAGCCTAATCTTTAAAACTGACTCAGCTGACTCTGAACAAAAAGCAAAGACATTACTTTCCTGACAAAGCCATATAGTCAAAGCTATGGTTTTTCCAGTAGTCGTGTACAGATATGAGAGTTGGACCATAAAGAAAGCTAAGTGCCAAAGAATTGATGCTTTCAAACTGTGGTGTTGGAGAAGACTCTTGAGAGTCCCTTGGACTGCAAGAAGATCCAACCAGTCCATCCTAGAGGAAGTCAGTCCTGAATATTCATTGGAAGGACTGATTGTGAAGCTGAAACTCCAACACTTTGGCCATCTGATGCAAAAAACGGACTCATTGGAAAAGCCCTGATGCTGGGAAAGGTTGAAGGCAAGAGGAGAAGGGGATGACAGAGGATGAAATGATTGGATGGCATCACTGAATCATGGACATGAGTTTGAGCAAACTCCAGGAGATGGTGAAGGACAGGGAAGCCTGGAGTGCTGCAGTCCATGGGGTTGCAAAGAGTTGGATATGACTGAGCAACTGAACAACAGCAGCTGAATTTTGTTTTTTAACAAGGAAAAAAGGACTGTATAGAATGACTGCTCTAAATATCTTGATCATCATAATAGCAGTAAATTGAATAATTTGCTTTCAATTTGAATAATTTAGAGTTCAAGGCTAGGTCATACAGTTGCATGCAAATTCTATAACTGTAATATATATTGGCTTAAAATCCTATAATTGTTTTATATTTTTGTAAAGGAGGAGTTTTGCTGTTTTTTCCTATGGACAGTGGAGAACAGAACCCCATAAACTGAACAGTTTCTAGGAACAAATTATGTTGTCTATTTGATTAAAGTAGTCCCCAGATGGCTCAGATGGTAAAGAATTCACCTACAATGCAGGAGACCTGAGTTTGATCCCTGGGTTCAGAAGATCCCCTGGAGAAGGAAATGGCAACCCACTCCAGTATTCTTGCCTGGAGAATTCCACAGACAGAGGAGCCTGGTGGGCTACAGTCCATGGGGTCACAAAGAGTCGGACATGACTGAGTGATTAACACTTCAACATACCCCAGAACAGTGATGGTGAAAAGAGGCATATCCCCACTGTACTCAGGGGCTGAACCTGAGATACAGACAATAAAGGAAGTGGAATGATTCCCTGCCTGCCTAGTCCTGATCACCTGACTGCTTTGGGAAGGAGACAAAAAAGGACCTCGGAAAACTAAGCAGCAAAGGTATGCCTTGGGATGCTTTACACTCACTCCTAAGTGGGCTAACAGAAGTTAAGATGACAAAAAGAGGAAACGGATCACTGATTCCAGACTCCTCAGGCCGGCGAGATTCCCAGTCATAAGAATGGGAGAGTAGGAGACTGGGATGACTCATCTCATTGAAAGATGGGATGATGACAGTCTAGCTGCCTGGCTTCTCCATACTGAGAAGATGACCACGGTTAGAAAACTGGACTCCTGGTCACGCAGTGCAACTTTAGACTAACTGTAATAAATTTCCCATAGTCCTTTCTAAGAGAAAGCATACAAGATACCACGAGAAAGGTAGAACTTGGAGTCAACTAGCTCCTGTTTTCCTTGAAATCTCTCTTCTCCCCCTCCCCACCATTTCACTGCAGTCCTTCGGCACTAACCATGGTCAGTCCATTTGTACGTACACCCTCCATGTGATGGTCTCACCCAGGGGAGTGTCTTCAGGCAAGCAGTGAAATGTTCACACCAGGACATAGGAGGTTCTCCTTTCTGGAACCAGCAATAAGAATGTGTTCTCTAAAGGGCTGTAGTTATCCTTGTTTCTTTTAAGGGGTCTTAATTTCAAAAAAATTGAGAGTCTGAAGAGTTTCTGAAGCAAATATTTATCTTATTGGCTGTTTTCCTTCTTAAGGAAAGCAAAGAGACATTATGTAAGCTCAATAGGGCTCAGGCACTGAGGGATCAGACCATCAGGCCATGACTTCTACATCTGTGGTGAAGATGTTAAAATAGTTGAGTGACAATCCATGTATAGAGTGGTTGTAAACACAGATTTCAGGAGCCTAATATAGGAATGACATTTACCAGGATAATTCAGGAGTACTCTGATAATTCAGGTAAGTAGAAATATAAGAGTCTTAACTACTTAATTATGACATAATTTGGCTGTCAGTGGTCAGCAGATCTTTGCTTCTATATGTTTCAGATTGTGTTTTACTAAGTTAGCTATAACTGTCATTAACAGTCAGTCAAACATTAGAATGCTAGGTATTATGAAAAGAGAGTTTTGCAGGCTGTATGGTTATTAAGATAATTCCTGAATTTTGAAATTCACTCAGGATCTCACATAAACGATCATACAGTTGTCCCTCAGTATCCTCAGAGGATTAGTTCCAGGACCACTGTCCCCCTTCCCCCACGGTTATTAAACTGAGGATGCTCAAGTCCCTTGTACAAAATCATACAGTATTTGCATAAATTTATGCATATTCTCCTCTGTACTTTAAAATCATCTCTAGATAATGTATGATAGCTAATACAATGTAAATGCTATGTAAATAGCTGCCTATGTACAGCAAATTCAAGTTTTGCTTTTTTGGAACTTTCTAGAAATTTTTTTTTTCAAATATTTTCGATCTGCAGTTGGTTGAATCCCTGGATGTGGAAGCTGCTAATATGGAGGGCCAACTGTATCTAGTTTCTTACAGCTAAAACAGGGATATTCATTTAGGGATCTGGTTACTGAGCCAATCATTTGAGCCAATCACTCTTCTAGGACTCTTCTTGAGAGACTCTTAGCCATGCTCACAGTAGATCAACTCAGACTTGCACAGCTACTCACTTCTAATGGCACTGTGGTGCAAAGAACAAAATAGTTTACTATTTGAACAACTGCTAAAGCAACTGTCAGTAATTGCTTCAAATCTGATTTGCGGTGTAGAACAAGATGGCAGAGGAGTAGGTGGACATGGAGTACATCTCTCTCCATGGATACATCAGGACTACACATTCAGACACAGAAGTGCTTGCAAAACACCAGCTGAGAGCAGACAGGAGTACCCAATGACTCAAAAAGAGTTTATCAGTTCAGTTCAGTTCAGTCGCTCAGTCGTGTCTGACTCTTTGCAACCCCATGAATCGCAGCATGCCAGGCCTCCCTGTCCATCACAAACTCCCGGAGTCTACCCAAACCCATGCCCATCGAGTCGGTGATGCCATCCAGCCATCTCATCCTCTGTCATCCTCTTCTCCTCCTGCCCCCAATCCCTCCCAGCATCAGGGTCTTTTCCAATGAGTCAACACTTCTCATGAGGTGGCCAAAGTACAGGAGTTTCAGCTTCAGCATCAGTCCTTCCAATGAACACCCAGGACTAATCTCCTTTAAGATGGGCTGGTTGGATCTCCTTGCAGTCCAAGGGGTTTTCAAGAGTTTTCTCCAATACCATAGTTCAAAAGCATCAATTTTTTGGTGCTCAGCTTTCTTCACAGTCCAACTCTCACATCCATACATGACCACTGGAAAAACCATAGCCTTGACTAGATGGACCTTTGTTGGCAAAGTAATGTCTCTGCTTTTTAATATGCTATCTAGATTGGTCATAACTTTCCTTCCAAGGAGTAAGCGTCTTTTAATTTCATGGCTGCAGTCACCATCTGCAGTGATTTTGGAGCCCAAAAAAATAAAGCCTGACACTGTTTCCACTGTCTCCCCATCTATTTCCCATGAGGTGATGGGACCAGATGCCATGATCTTAGTTTTCTGAATGTTGAGCTTTAAGCCAACTTTTTCACTCTCCTCTTTCACTTTCATCACATCAAGAGGCTTTTTAGTTCCTCTTCACTTTCTGCCATAACGGTGGTGTCATCTGCATATCTGAGGTTATTGATATTTCTCCCAGCAATCTTAATTCCAGCTTGTGCTTCATCCAGCCCAGCGTTTCTCATGATGTACTCTGCATGTAAGTTAAATAAGCAGGGTGACAATATACAGCCTTGAAGTACTCCTTTTCCTATTTAGAACCAGTCTGTTGTTCCATGTCCAGTTTTAACTGTTGCTTCCTGACCTGCATACAGGTTTCTCAAGAGGCAGGCCAGGTGGTCTGGTATTCCCACCTCTTTCGGAATTTTCCAGTTTATTGTGATCCACACAGTCGAAGGCTTTGGCATAGTCAATAAAGCAGAAAGAAATGCTTTTCTGGAACGCTCTTGCTTTTTCGATGATCCAGCAGATATTGGCAATTTGATCTCTGGTTCCTCTGCTTTTTCTAAAACCAGCTTGAACATCTGGAAGTTCACAGTTTCACGTATTGCTGAAGCCTGGTTTGGAGAATTTTGAGCATTACTTTACTAGCGTGTGAGATGAGTGCAATTGTGCCGTAGTTTGAGCATTCTTTGGGATTGCCTTTCTTAGGGACTGGAATGAAAACTGACCTTTTCCAGTCCTGTGGCCACTGCTGAGTTTTCCAAATTTTCTGGCATATTGAGTGCAGCACTTTCACAGCATCTTTCAGGATTTGAAATAGCTCAACTGGAATTCCATCACCTCCACTAGCTTTGTTCATAGTGATGCTTCCTAAGGCCCACTTGACTTCACATTCCAGGATGTCTGGCTCTAGGTGAGTGATCACACCACTGTGATTATCTGGGTCATGAAGATCTTTTTTGTACAGTTCTTCTGTGTATTCTTGCCACCTCTTCTTAATATCTTCTGCTTCTGTTAGGTCCATACCATTTCTGTCCTTTATTGAGCCCATCTTTGCATGAAATTTTCCCTTGGTATTTCTAATAGAACCATGCAAAAACTCAGTAGGATGAAACAATTAGGGGGAAAAAACAGGAGTGTTACTAGGACTGGACCTTCCCTTGGTGGGTGGGGGAACTGAAGCAGGGGTCCAATCCCCACATTGGGGCAATTGTCTGAGTCAGAGGAGAAACATTTAAGGCTGAGAGTGAAACAGCTGATCTGTGGCAGCCTAAATGGAATGAGAATCAGACAGTCCTTGCCACAGCCATACATACCCCAGACAGGGATGCAGGTCCCCTACAAGGCACAGCAGCTGGAAGCTGGAGCTCCGGGATTGTGGAGCAATTCCAGGGCAAGAGCTTCTGTTGACTGTGGCAAGACTGACCTAGGAGACATGAGGGAGGAAACTGTGGTGGAAAGTGCCTGTGGAGGAAAGCCAGACAGCCATGGAAGCAAGACAATACTGCTGGAGCCATCAACACAGCCTCTCTCTCCCCACACGCCAGCACTGGAAGCTGAACAATAGAGAGGCTGACCCATCAAACTTCTGACTGCACTGAACTACAGAGCCGGACCCTATCCAGGGTGTTCCTCGAAGTGACTGATGCACTGAACTACAGAGTAGGACCTCAGGCAAGGGAGATCACTAAGTGCCTGAATGGGCAGAGCTACAGAGAAAGACTAGCCAAAGAGGTCTTCTGATCGCCAGCTACAAGAGGCTCAGAAAAGACTCTGATAGGGCCATAACTCCTACAGCGGAGGCAGTCCGTGTCCCTGAACACTTGGTGCCGCCATGGCCCCTGTGACCCAGGCAGCTGAGCCACCTTCTTGCTCAACCCTCACTGGGGCAGAGCTGTCACAGGCGAAAAAATCTTGCATCTATGCACATGGAGTTGCTTCGGTTGTGTCCAACTCTGTGACCCTGTGGACTGTGGACTGCCAGGCTTCTCTGTCAGGGGGGTTGTCCAGGCAAGAATGTTGGAGTGTACTGGCCAAAATTGGTTGCCATACCCTTCTGCTGCTGCTGCTAAGTCACTTCAGTTGTGTCCGACTCTGTGCAACCCCAGAGACGGCAGCCCACCAGGCTCCCCCGTCCCTGGGATTCTCCAGGCAAGAACCCTGGAGTGGGTTGCCATTTCCTTCTCCAATGCATGAAAGTGAAAAGTGAAAGTGAAGTTCCTCAGTTGTGTCCAACTCTTAGTGACCCCATGGACTTCAATGCACCAAGTTCCTCCATCCATGGGATTTTCCAGACAAGAGTACTGGAGTGGGTTGCCATTGCCTTGTAATAAATACAAGTGCCCTTTTAGAGCACTGTATTTATTGCTGCCCTAACTTCCAACTATCCTGAGTACTTGGTGCCTCCAGAAACCCTGTGACCGAAGCAGGTACACCACCTCCGAAGCTGGCCCTCACTGGGGCAGACCTAAGTCCCCCAGGGCAGCCTCAAGAACAAACCCAAGTGGACGACCCATGTGCAGAGGTGGAAATAAACCACAATTGAAACCCAGGGGCAGTGTGGCTAAGGAAGAAGACCCAAAACCTTCCCACCAGCTGTACAAGCTGCAGATTAAATCCACATGATCAACTAGGCAGACTCTGTGTCTATGGAATATATAAAAGGACATTGAGAGCTCCCACAAAAGAAAACACACTAGTTCTGATAGCTGTGGACATTGGAGGCAAGAACACACAGGAGTAGGACCAGATTAGAGTCTGAGCTGCCCCACAACAGGTCCAGAGACCAGCACAGTGTTGGAAGGCACCCTAGGGGGGTGAGGTGGACTATGACTCCCAGCAAGGGAAAGGACACTGACAGCAGTGACTCAAGAAAAATATTTACTATTCTTATATTTTGACTTGTTCTGCAGTTTCTTTAAGATTTTTTTTCTTTTTCTTTTTCTCCCCCCTCTATTGTAGTTGTCGATTTTATAGGCACTATGAAACACAATTAAGCTTTTGAGGGTTTTTTTTTAATCACACTTTATATCATTGCTATAAACCTCTGCCTCTACATTGGCCTTTTGCAGTTTTGTGGAGTTTTCCTCTCTTTTTTTCCCTTTTTTAAATTTTAATTTTTAAATTTTTAAGCATATTATTATATTTTTCTACATTTATCAATTTGTTTGCTTTTCCTACTTTTCTTTTCCCCTTGCAGTTAATCTTTAATGTATATAAATCTTCTTTATCTACCTCTATTTAACTTTGCATATCTCTTCTTTCTTTTCTTTATTTCCTCTCCTCTCAACATGTTCGTTAGTTTTGTTTTCATTGCTTTATCCCCCACATGGCACATTGCATTAGTTTCATTTTTTAACTTGTGCTTTAGTTAGTTTGTCTTAACTGGTAGATATAATTTTTGGTTTCCTTTGTTCACTGGTCAATCTATTGTACTTTATTTTTGTTGGACTGTTTTGATTTTGCTTATGGGTGTATATGTATATGTGTATATTCCATTATTTTAATTATTATTTGCCTGATTTTGTAACTGCCATTTGTCTGGGGTTCATCTTTGGTTTCTCATTTTGGGTATTTGTTTTAATCTCACTTAATGCCAATAACAAACCACTTGTGGAATCTTTGTTCCTGACCAGAGATCAAGCCCTGAGCCTTTGGAGTGGGAGCACTGACTCCAAGACCCTAGACTACCAGAGAACTAACCCTAGGGAGTATCAAATAGTGAGAACTCACACAAAGGAAACCACTTGAATACAAGACCTGGCATCACCCAACCACCAGTCACACCCAGTGAAGGACACCTCATCCAAACAGCAAATAGGACAAAAAAAGAAACCCAATCATCAACAGACAGGATTACCACCTCACTCAGCCCTGCACATGAGAAGGGAAAAAAAAACTCAGCACAAACCTCACAATATAGAAAGCTGGACCAAACTTAGGAGGGCAGAAACCAAAAGGAAGAAAGAATTCAACCTTGAAGCCTGGGAAAAGAAGACCTCAAACACAATAAGTTTAAAAAAATAATGAAAAGGCAGAGAAATACTACACAAATGAAGGAACAAACTAGAAACACAGAAGTCCAAATAAATGAAGAAGAAATAGGCAAACTACCTGAAAAAGAATTCAGAATAATGATAGTAAAGATGATCAAAAACCTTGAAAACAGAATGGAGAAAATGCAAGAATCAATTAACAAAGACCTAGAAGAATTAAAGAATAAATATACAGAGACAAACAACACAATTACTGAAATTAAAAATACTCTAGAAGGAATCAATAGCAGAATATCTGAAGCAGAAGAATGGATCAGTGAGCTGGAAGATAAAATGGTGGAAATAACTGCTGAAGAGCAGAATAAAGTAAAAAGAATGAAAAGTAAAAACTGAGGACAGTTTCAGAGACCTCTGGGACAACATTAAACACACCAACATTTGAATTATAGGGGTCCCAGAAGAAGAAGAGAAAAAGAAAGGGTATGAGAAAATTTTTGAAGAGATTATAGTTGAAAATTTCCCCAACATGGAAAAGGAAATAGTCAATCAAGTTCAAGAGGTGCAAAGAGTCCCATACAGGATAAACCCAAGGAGAAACACACCACCAAGACACATACTAATCAAACTAACAAAGACTAAACACAAAGAAAGAATATTAAAAGCAGCAAGGGAAAAGCAACAAGTAACATACAAGGGAAACCCCATATGTTTAACAGCTGATCTTTCAGCAGAAACTCTGCAGGCCAGAAGAGAATGGCAGGATATATTTAAAGTACTGAAAGGGAAAAATCTACAACCAAGATTACTGTACTTGGCAAGGATCTCATTCAAAATTGATGGAGAAATAAAAAACTTTTCAAACAAGCAAAAGTTAAGAGAATTCAGTACCACCAAAGCAGCTTTACAACAAATGTTAAAGGGACTATATAGTCAGGAAATACAAAAGAAGAAAAAGATCTACAAAAACAAACCCTAAACAATTAAGACAATGGCATTAGGAATATATTAATAATTACTTTAAGTGGAAACAGATTAAATGCTCCAACCAAAAGACACAGACTGGCTGAATGGATACAAAAACAAGACCCATGGATATGCTGTCTACAAGAAACCCACTTCAGACCTAAAGACACATATAGACCAAAAGTGAGAGGATGGAAAAATATATTCCATGCAAATGGAAAGCAAAAGAAAGCTGGAGTAGCAATCCTCATATCAGACAAAGTAGACCTTAAAATAAAGAATATTACAAGAGATAAGGAAGGACACTACATAATGATCAAGGGATCAATCCAAGAGGAAGACATAACAATTGTAAATATCTATGCACCCAACATAAGAGCACCTCAATACATAAGACAAACACTAACAGACATAAAAGGAGAAATTGACAGTAACACAATAAGTAGGAGACTTTTTAACACCCCACTCACACAATGGAAAGATCATCAAGACAGAAAATTAGTAACAAAACACAAGTCTTAAATGACTCATTAGATGAGATGGATCTCATTGATATCTTCAGAACATTCCATCCAAAAACAGAAGAGTACACCTTCTTCTCAAGTGCACATGGAACATTCTCCAGGATAGACTACATCTTGGGTCACAAATCAAACCTCAGTAAATTTAAGAAAATTGAAATCATATCAAGCATCTTTTCTGACCACAATGCTATGAGACTAGATATCAATTACAAGAAAAAAAAATGTAAAAAACACAAACACATGGAGATTAAACAGTACATTTTTAAATAACAAACAGGTTACTGAAGAAATCAAAAGGGATATCAAAAAATTTTAGAAACAAATGACAATGAAAACACGGCAACTCAAAACCTATGGGATGCAGCAAAAGCAGTTCTAAGAGGGAAGTTTATAGCAATACAATCCTACCTCAAGAAACAAGAAAAACATTGAATAGACAACCTAACTTTACACCTAAAATGGAAAAAGAAGAACAAAAAACCCCAAAATTAGTAGAAGGAAAGAAATCATAAAGATCTGAGCAGAAATAAATGAAAAAGAAATGAAAGAAACAATAGTAAAGATTAATAAAATGAAAAACTGGTTCTTTGAGAAGATAAAATGGACAAACCATTAGGCAAACTCATCAAGAAGAGAGAAGAATCAAATCAACAAAGTTAGAAATGAAAAAAGGAGAGGTTACAACAGACAATGCAGATATACAAAGGATTATAAGAGAGTATTAGGAACAACTATATAGCAAGAAAATGGATAACCTGGAAGAAATGGACAGATTCTTAGAAAAGTTCAATCTTCAAAGACTGAACCAGGAAGAAATAAAAATTATGAACAACCCAATTACAAGCACTGAAATTGAAGCTGTGATCAAAAATCTCCCCAAAAACAAAAGCCCAGGACCAGATGGCTTCACAGGAGAATTCTATCAAACATTTAGAGAAGAGCTCTAAAACTCTTTCAAAAAATTGCAAAGGAAGAAAAACTTCCAAACATTCTATGAGACCACCATCACCCTGACACCAAAACCAGACAAAGACAACACAAAAAAGAAAACTACAGGCCAATATCACTGATGAACATAGATGCAAAAATCCTCAACAAAATTTTAGCAAACAGAATTCAACAACACATTAAAAAGCTCATACACCATGATCAAGTTGGGTTTATTCCAGGGATGCAAGGATTCTTCAATATACACAAATCAATCAATGTGATACACCATATTAACAAATTGAAAGATAAAAAAACACATGATAATCTCAATAGATGCAGAAAAAGCCTTTGACAAAATTCAGCACCCATTTATGATTAAAACTCTTCAAAAAATGGGCACAGAAGGAACCTACCTCAACATAGTAAAGGCCATATATGATAAGCCTACAGCAAACATTATTCTCAATGGTGAAAAACTGAAAGCATTCCCTCTAAGATCAGGAACAAGACAAGGGTGTCCACTTTCACCACTATTATTCAACATAGTTTTGGAAGTCCTAGCTACAGCAATCAGAGAAGAAAAAGAAATAAAAGGAATCCAGATTGGAAAAGAAGAAGTAAAGCTCTCACTGTTTGCAGATGACATGATACTGTACATAGAAAACCCTAAAGATACTATCAGAAAATTACTAGAGCTAATCAGTGAATTTAGCAAAGTCGCAGGATACAAAATCAATACACAGAAATCACTTGAATTCTTACACTAGTGACAATGAATAATCAGAAAGAGAAATTAAGGAATCAATCCCATTCACCATTTCTTTTTTTTTTCATTTATTTTTATTAGTTGGAGGCTAATTATTTTACAATATTGTAGTGGGTTTTGTCATACATTGACATGAATCAGCCATGGATTTACATGTGTTCCCCATCCCGATCCCCCCTCCCACCTCCCTCTCTACCCAATCCCTCTGAGTCTTCCCAGTGCACCAGGCCCGAGCACTTGTCTCATGCATCCAACCTGGGCTGGTGATCTGTTTCCATTCACCATTTCAACAAAAAGAATAAAATATCTAGGAATAAACTTACCCAAGGAGACAAGCAAACTGTATACAGACAATTATAAGACACTGATGAAAGAAATCAAAGATGACATAAACAGATGGAGAGATATTCCATGTTCCTGGGTAGGAAGAATCAATATTGTGAAAATGACTATACTACCAAATGCAATCTACAGATTCAATGTGATCCCTATCAAATTACCAATGGCATTTTTCACAGAACTAGAACAAAAAATTTCACAATTCATATGGAAACACAAAAGACCCCAAATAGCCAAAGCAGTCTTGAGAAAGAAGAATGGAGCTGGAGGAATCAACTTTCCTGACTTCAGATTATACTACAAAGCTACAGTCATCAAGACAGTATGGTACTGGCACAAAAACAGAAATATATGGAACAAGATAGAAAGCCCAGAAATAAACCCATGCACCTATGGGTACCTTATTTTTGACAAAGGAGGCAAGAATATACAATGGGGCAAAGAGAGCCTCTTCAATAAATGGTGCTGGGAAAACTGGACAGCTACATGTAAAAGAAAGAAATTAGAATGCTTCCTGACACTATACACAGATAAACTCAAAATGGATTAATGACCTAAATGTAAGACCTGAAACCATAAAATTATTAGAGGAAAATATAGGCAGAACACTCGATGACATAAATCAAAGCAAAATCTTCTATGACTCACCTCCTAGAGTAACAGAAATAAAAACAAAAGTAAACAAGTGGGACCTGATTAAACTTAAAAGCTTTTACACAGCAAAGGAAACTACAAGCAAGGTGAAAAGACAACCCTCAGAATGGGAGGAAATAATAGCAAATGAAACAACTGACAAAGGATTAATTTCCAAAATATACAAGTAGCTCATACAACTCAATACCAGAAAAACAAACAACCCAATCAAAAAGTGGGAAAAAAACCTAAACAGACATTTCTCCAAAGAAGACATACAGATGGCTAACAAACACATGAAAATATGCTCAACATCGCTCATTATTAGAGAAATGCAAATCAAAACTACAATGAGTATCACCTCACTCCAGTCAGAATGGCCATCATCAAAAAGTCTACAAACAATAAATGCTGGAGACAGTGTGGAGAAAAGGGAACCCTCTTGCACCACTGGTGGAAATGTAAATTGATACAGCCACTATGGAAGACGGTATGGAGATTCCTTAAAAACCTAGGAATAAAACCACCATATGACCCAGCAATCCCACTCCTAGGCATATACCCTGAGGAAACCAAAATTGAAAAAGACACATGTATCCCATTGTTCACTGCAGCACTATTTACAATAGCTAGAACATGGAAGCAACCTAGATGTCCATCAACAGATGAATGAATAAAGAAGTTGTGGTACATACACAATGGAATATTACTCAGCCATAAAAAGGAACACATTTGAGTCAGTTCTAATGAGGTGGATGAACCTAGAGCCTATTATACAGAGTGAAGTAAGTCAGAAAGAGAAAGATAAATATTGTATACTAATGCATATATACAGAATCTAAAAGTTGGTACTGAAGAATTTATTTGCAAGGCAGCAATAGGGAAACAGACATAAAGAATAGACTTATGGACATGGGGAGAGGGGAGGAGAGGGTGAGACGTATGGAGAGAGTAACATGGAAACTTACATTACCGTATGTAAAATAGATAGCCAAGGAAATTTGCTATATGTCTCAGGAAACTCAAACAGGGGCTCTGTATCAACCTAGAGGGGGGATGGGGAGGGAGATGGGAGGGAGGTTCAAAAGGGAGGGGATATATGTATACCTATGGCTGATTCATGTTGATGTTTGACAGAAAACAACAAAATTCTGTAAAGCAATTATCTTTCAATTAAAAATAAATAAAATTTAAAAACTCTAAGTTTCATTACATCATTTAATAGTTAAAGAATATACAAACAAATTTTAAAATAACAGACTTGATTTCAGTGTAACACCATTTCAAACTAATAGGTTTGCTAAGTAACACTTTAGGGACCCCATATCATGTTTTCATTTTCAATCACTCTAATACTTGCCTGCTCATGAATAATGTCAGACAATTCTTTCACCATGTCTCTGAAATTTGACTTGAGCTCTTCATGGTGTTCAATTTGATCCTCTTTCATTAACCACTCATTTAGTTCCAGTGCAATGCTGCATGCTTGGATGAACTTCCTATAGATGAAGATCAAAGATAAAGTTTTTGTTACTTATTACTCAAAAGTCTCACTGACAATTTAATATTTACTTTAACCAAGGCTTGCCTAGAAGGAAGATTAGAATCCCATATTTTCTCACTGTGTTTTTGCTAATGCCATCTCCTAAGTCTGAAATATCTTTTCTTTTCCATCTTTGCTTCTGGTTTCTTATCTCTTTCAAAATCTAGCTCAAAATATATACCCTCTAGGAAGCCTACCTGCTCAGTCATTTACTTGATATGATATCAGCTATGGTTGTGCTCACAGTAATTTATATCTGTAGATAATGTCATTTATTCAAAAATAGCTTATTTGGGGCTATGTACCCAGTACAGTGCTGGGTGTTATAGGCATGAAGTATCTGCCCTGGGTTGGTAAAAGTGGCGACAGGGAGTTGATGACTTATCATAAGAATATTTTCCATTATTTCATATGTTTATGTTTAATGTCCATAATTAGAATGCAAAACTTAGGGGACAAAGTACCTCACTGACCATTTGTTCTGTATCCCTATCATGGCAACTAGTAGAATCTTTTTGTACATGCCAGGCATTAATACAGAGAAGGCAATGGCACCCCACTCCAGTGCTCTTGCCTGGAAAATCCCATGGATGGAAGAGCCTGGTGCACTGAAGTCCATGGGGTCGCTAAGAGTTGATCATAACTGAGCAACTTCACTTTCACTTTTCACTTTCATGCGTTGGAGAAGGAAATGGCAACCCACTCTAGTGTTCTTGCCTGGAGAATCCCAGGGACGGGGGAGCCTGGAGGGCTGCCGTCTATGGGGTTGCACAGAGTCGGACATGGCTGAAGTGACTTAGCAGCAGCAGCAGCAGGCATTAATAAATACTGAATGAATGACCACTGGTTACTCTGTAACCTGAAATAGCTGATAATACAGAGTTAGGAAAAATAAATGAAGTTGGGAGCAAATGAGTGGAAGTTATCTTTCTAATCAGTCTGCTTTACTCATCTGTCTCTTTTATTCTGAATGTAAATTCTTTTATATACAAAACAATTTTTTTCTACTGTGTGACCATTCAAACATGCCTTGGCTTAGAGGGACTCTCAGTCCAGAGACAATATTGTATGCCCTAGACTGGCAGAATCCAAGTGGAACTAAGGATACAGGATAGAAGTAAGCCTATCCAACCCTTCCTACCTTAAATGATCTGGAAAAGCTGTGACATGAGGTCAGTCAGACAAAGGAGGAAATCACGTAATGAATGTAGGCTTCTGTTTGTGTCACAATATCCACAGCAATGAAGTGGTTGCCATATTTAATGCCTTGAGTCACTAGGAGATTGTTACAGTTCTGCAGCAAGAAAGAGATCACACATTTCCTCACTACCTAAAATACCATTAGAAGGTAACTTAAACATTATAAAAGGGAACAGATAATTTTTTTAGAAGGACATTATTTGGTGAATATTTTGGTTTCACTTAAGAAGACAATGGAGTAAAAAAAAAATAGAGGTCTGATCTGAAAACTACAAAGCACTTACCTAAACATGTCTTTCAACTCATTTACTTTTTTGGGTGGATACTTGCTAGCTTGACTGTCATTTAAGAAAGCCCTTGCATATGCTAATGGACCTGCATTTACCTAAATTACAAAAGGAGAAAAATGAGAGTTGTTAGGATGTAATCAAAAAGCAATTTTTTCATTTCTCTTTTTAAAAAGAATAATATATTAAAAATCCATGCCTGAGAAACATATTTGCTATCTTACTATAAATTTATTTGAAAAAGATTAACTAAAGCAAATCATCTGCCAAAATTATACTCTAACAAGTTACTTAACAATTTCTGCTATCTAAATGTAGGACTTGGCTATAGTCAGAGGCATTTACATTAAAGCTCTCTGACATAACAAAAAATTTACAGAAACTGAACATAATGTCTTTATTAAATTAATAAAAAATGTAGAGGTTTTTGCACCCAGTGAGAGTATAAGACAATTACAATTAGTGCTTGCTCTGTGCCCTTATGAAAGCAAGAGGAACAACAAGAAACATTTAATACATGGTTAGCAACCAACATACCTGCACTGAAACACAGCCCTGCAATTTAAGTTGGAGCTGAATCATGTCCACGTCAGCAGAAAAGCAAAGCTTTTGCAGCTCTGCAGTTTTATCTTTTATCCATGGCAACATCAATTGGCTTTAAATGAATCTGCTGTTCATAGTTTATAGGGATCCTCTTCTTCACATATGGAAATGAGTTTGAAGCTATTAAAGATTAAGATTGACAAATGAGTTTTTAAGATAGCAAATCAAATAGCCAAATTAAAGAAAAAAACCTATTGTGCTTAATTCTCCCCATATTTTCTCTGGAAAATCCTTTAGAGACCAAATAGGTGCCTTATTACTTCAGGACTGAAGGAGAAATTCTCTGTGAGATGACTCAGACTAACCATGAATTACATAATTACATATGGGGAAGGAATGGTTTACAACATAGGAATGTTTGTGTAAATGAGTGACTGAACAGCAGAACAATAAATGGTTAAAATGTTAGTTACATTTTCCGGCTGACCAGCTGCTGCTTGTATGTATCAAAAAAGATCATGTCAAACAAAGAAGTTATGCCAAGTCCTACTTACTAGTCAAGATTGTACGGCGTTTGCACTGTTCTTCTATACAACCTTGCTTTTTGCCTGACAATGTATAAGGAGCCTCAAAAACAAATCTGTTGATATTATGGTCTCTTTCAAACTCAGTTTTTCTTTCTGTGAGTTCTTTATCATCAAAGTAGGGCTTCACATAAGTGACTTGGATATGAGCATATTTGGGATCAAGCTCTTTGACATTCACCTGGAAAGTAAGAAAGTTTTGTTTTTTATTCAACAGAAGGGAAAATGGAGTACAGGTAAGCTACTAACACCTCTGAGATCAACTGAGGAACAGTGTCATTGAATACACTGTGAGATGAATACACACTTGGAAGAGGTCTTTGCTCTTTCTTCAAGGATTGTTTCCTTCTGATTATTAAGAAGTTACATAAGCCTATTTGGAAATTATAGAAATGTAGACAGAAAAAACTGCAATGCTACCACTCAGCAATGATCAACATTTACCTTCTCATGTATTTCCTTGTAATCTTTTTTGCTATGCACATATATTTACAAACCGGAGATCATCCTGAGCATTGCTTTATAATTTGCTTTCCTAAAAATATATTAAAATGGCTAACTGCACATTTGAATTCCACCTCAAAAAATACCTATTACAGAGAGGATCCTCAGAAGATGGCAGAGCACCAGACATCTATCTTCTTATAGAGACAATAGTTACACCGTCATTATCTACCTGATGGAACAATTTTGGAACTCTGGAGGCTATTGAAGACTTGCAACTTCCAGGGAAGATTTGGACAGAAAATTGCCTTAATTTTGATTTTGTTCAATTTTAACTCTGGGCACAATGGCAGCAACCCATACCTCATCCCTCAGGTACTATGGCAGATAGTTGTGTACATATTCCTAGAACAGCTTGTGGGAGCCAGGATGAACAAAGGCCCTGTCTTCCAAATATCGTGAATCTGTGCTCTGACTGCTGATTGCTGCTTCTGATCACAGGGGGACAGTCAAAGAGGCTGTGGCCATTTTTATACCACTTCTTCCCTTTGTTGCAATGCCCTCCCCCTCTGCCTAAAGTGACTTTCAGGGGATTTAACAGACCAGCACCTTTCCTCTCCTCTTCATTTTCCTCTCCATCCCCTCTTAGGAGCTGGACTTCCAATACTAGGCCATTCAAAGGTAACTGCATAAATGAGGGTGACTAGAAAGTCACTGTGCATACTCAGGGGAAGGCACAGGCTCAGAAAAGACTTGAGAAGATCCCAAATTTACACCTCAGGCTGATTCTTGGGACAGACACAGCTTACAACAATTAAAAACAAAAATAAAACCCAGGAAACTCGGGGACAGGGAGAGAATCTGATATCTAGAGAGATCACAATATTAAATTCAAATGTCCAGTTTTCAACAACAACAACAAAAAAATTGCAAGGCATACAAAGAAATACGAAAGTATGGCCCATACAATAAAGAAAAATAAACCAATAGAAATTATCACTGGAGAAAAAAAGTGATAGTAGATCTCCTAGAAAAAGACATTAAAACAACAGTATTCATAATCAAAGATCTAAGGGAAGTTGTGGAAAAAGTCAAGGAAATTATGTATCAACAAAATGCCGATGTCAATAAATAGCTAGAAAATGTAAATTGAAACCAAAACCTTTTTTTTCAGAGCTGAAAAATACAATAACTGAAATAAAACATCACCAAAGGGATTCAAAGACACATTTCAGCTGGTGTAGCCAATTTGAAGATAAGACATTGTCAATGATCGATCAGAGAACACAAAGGAAAAAGATTGAAGAGGGACAGAGGCTACAGAACCTGAGGAATATCATCCAGCAGGTGAACATGCACACTATGGGAGTCCTTGAAGGAAAAAAGTGAGAGAAAGGGGCAGGGAGACTATCTGAAGAAATAATGGGTGAACACTCAAATCTGATGAAAGACACAAAGCTCAACAAACTCCAAGCAGGGTAACTCAAAGAGACCCACACTGAGACATATTAAAATCAAATGTCAAAAGTCAAAGCCAAAGAGAGAATTTTTTTATTTTTTAAAAAATTAATTTATTTACTTTAATTGAAGGCTAATTACTTTACTATGGCAAAGAGAGAATTTTGCAAGAAGCAAGAGACAAAGACTTGTCACATACGAGGGATTCTGAATAAGATGGTCAGATTTCTCATCAGAAACTTTGGGGGTCAGAAGGCAGTGGACTTCTAAGAAAAAACAAATCTATTAATCAAGAATTCTATATCTGACAAAACTGTCCTTAATAGTGAGGGAAAAATTAAGACATTCTCAGATAAAGAAAAGCTGAGGGAGTAAATTACCACTCAGTTCGCTTCAGTTACTCTGTCGTGTCCTACTCTTTGCGACCCCATGGACTGCAGCACGCCAGGCTTCCCTGTCCTCACCAACTCCTGGAGCTTGCTCAGACTCATGTCCATTGAGTCGGGGATGCCATCCAACCATCTCATCCTTTGTCATCCCCTTCTCCTCCTGCCCTCAATCTTTCCCAGCATCAGGGTCTTTTCCAATGAGTCAGTTCTTTGCATCAGGTGGCCAAAGTATTGGAGTTTCAGCTTCAGCATCAGTCCTTCCAATGAATATTCAGGACTGATTTCCTTTAGGATGGACTGGTTGGATCTCCTTGCAGTCCAAGGGACTCTCAAGAGTCTTCTCCAGCACCACAGTTCAAAAGCATCAATTCTTCAGCACTCAGCTTTCTTTATAAATAAAGTCCAACCCTCACATCCATACATGACTACTGGAAAAACCATAGCTTTGACTACATGGACTTTGGCAGCAAAGTAATGTCTCTGCTTTTTAATATGACGTCTAGGTTGGTCATAGCTTTTCTTCCAAGGAGCAAGCATCTTTTAATTTCATGGCTACAGTCACCACCTGCAGTGATTTTGGAGCCCAAGAAAATAATGTCTGTCACTGTTTCCATTGTTTTCCCATCTATTTGCCATGAAATAGTGGGACCAGATGCCATGATCTTCATTTTTTGAATATTGAGTTTTAAGCCAACTTTTTCACTCTCCTCTTTCACTTTCATCAAGAGCTCTTTAGTTCCTCTTCACTTTCTGTCATAAGGGTGGTGTCATCTGCATATCTGAGGTTATTGATATTTCTCCTGGCAATCTTGATTCCAGCTTGTGCTTCATCCAGTCTGGCATTTTGCATGATGTACTCTGCATATAAGTTAAATAAGCAGGGTGACAATATACAGCCTTGATAGTTGTAGGGATTAAATTATTCAATGTATGGAAAGTGATTGGAGTTCCTGATACATAAGAAGGCATTTGATAATAACATAGAAGCTAGCATGCTCAATAGACGTTAGCCATTATTGTTAATGTTGTTGTGCCTCATGATTGTCAATTTCATACTTTATGATTAAAATCATCTTAGGTGGGCCTTCTCTGGTGGTCCAGTGGGCAAGAGTTTGCCTGCCAATGAAGGAGACACAAGTTTGATCCCTAGTCCAGGAGGATTCCACATGTTGTGGGGAACCTAAACCTGTGCGCCACAACTACTGCGCTGGCGCTCTAGATCCCGGGCACCACAACTAGAGAGTACTCCCAGCTCACTACAACTAGAGAAAGCCCACACGCCACAGCAAAGAAGATCAAATGCAGCCAAAAATAAAAATAAATAAATGAGATTTTTGAAAGAAAAATCATCTTAGAACACACATTTCATTCTTAAGATAGCCTTAGTTCAGTAGTTATATTTGTAGTGATGTAGGTTTAGGAGAGATGCCTTGATGTAAAGATGATCCATCCCACTAGACCCTGCCAAGGCAAGGATGAGAAAGGATCCAGCAAGAGAGGCTGTTTCTTAGAAACGCATAGTTCCTTATAGACAGAATTGCGGAAGAGCACAATGGGAATGATTGATTGTCCTTAGTCACCATGGGCATGTTCAGGATGAGAGCTGAATTTTAAGGTAGGAAAGACCTTTAACCCAGTGCAAGATCTGCAGGCTCCAGAAATACGTACCGAGTGACTGTGATGTGCATGATGCCCTGCAAAACACTTAATAGCCAACAGGCAGCATTGCCAGAGTGAAAAGCCCCTGGCGATGGTAAAGACACTTCATTTTCTACGATGAAAATGATCTCTTCACTTTGTAAATTTATATATAGGAGACGATTTTATCTTGAACATATGCCTTAAACATTTAAAAATAAGTATGCTGGCAGGTCCAGAATTCATTAATACTTGGCAAAACCTCTCTGTTTCTTATCAGTTTCAGTCTTCTGTGTTGTTTTATTGAATTAAGACCACAGAAAATTTTCTCTTTTGTAGCCAGCAAGTTTTAGGCTTCTTGCCACACTACTGATACTATAAATGGAAAGTTATTAGAAAGCCAGGCTTGCAGAAAAACGTGCAATTTTCTACTTTATTCTACCTCTGAAAATCTGTCCAACAGGAACAAGCCACCATCAGGCAGCTGGACTGCTGACCCTCTTTGTAAACACAATATTTTAGTCACTCTTTATAGGCAACAGATAAAAGAAACAGTTGCTACTTTTAAAATCCTTCTTCTTTCTTAATGTGTGGAGTTTAAAATTTTAAACACTCTTTTACTTGCCAAAGGACAAAATCTGCTTAAGGGCAAAAACAGTTTAAAGAACAGGGGGCAATATTTTCCAGTATTTTAAATGTGTGTTCTGTTGGACCCAATAATTTTGCATTTAAGATTTTATCTTGTAGATGTACACAAAGATGTATGTTTAAGATGTTTATTGCGGTAAAGTTTATAGAACAAAAACCTGGAAACAATCTGTGTCCATAGTGTTAGGAAAATTTACTACCCCTCATAATGGATATAGGTAAACTACTTAAAAAATTTATAAGTATTGATACGAACCAACCAAGATATATTCTTGAGAGAAAAGGGTGAGATGCAGACATTATGGGCAGGATGATTACATTTGTGAAAACTGATATTTACATACACTCACTTGTGTATGCTTAGGAAATTTCTGGAATGATACAAAGTTGTTTTTTAATTTACTTATTTTAATGGAGGATAATTACTTTTCAATATTGTGGGGGTTTTTGCCATATGAATCGGCCGTAGATGGAATGATACAAAAGTGTTAATAGATATCCCTAAGGAGATAGACTAGAGTCTTATGGAGAAGAAAAACATTTTTTATTTTTCAAGTGTACCCTCATATACTGTTTGAATGTTTTACCATATACTTTATTTTTATAAGGTTAAAATCAGTCTTGACCTCTTTTTTATTTCTCTTCTATGTTTTGTCTTAGCCAGATAATTAACTTCAACTATTTCCTTAGGTTTCTCTAGAGAAATCTAGATATTTAATGGGAAAGAAAAGAAAGAATTTTTGAATATAGGCTTTTTGGAGAAGTTTTAAAAGCTACTAAGAAAGTTTCTATCCCTTGTCACAGGATTGAATACAGTGTTTGCTATGGGTTTTTCACAGTGGCCCTTGGTCAGATTGTAGTCATTTCCTTCTATTCCTTGTTTGTTGAGTGTTTTCATTATGAAAAGGTGTTAATTTTGTCAAATGCATTTTCTGCATTTATTGAGATAATCGTGTTTTTTTCCTTCATTCCATTAATGCAGTGTATTGCTTCTTTCGTTGCAGAGCATGGGCTCTAGAGTACATGGGTTCAGTAGCTGTAGTACATGGGCATTTTTAGTTGTGGTGCCCCGGCTCAGTTGTCCTGCAGCGAGATCTTAGTTCCCCTGCTGGGGATTGAACCCATGTCCCCTCCAGTGGATGGAGGGTTCTTAACAACTGGACAACCAGGAAAGTCCTGTAGACTAATCATTTTTTAATGTAAAGTCTCTTAAATCATGTAGCAATCAAAAAACAGAAATATGTTGCTATTGTTATGATAATACTAGATTTTATAATTACCCATGTATTTACCTTTACCAAGACCTTGATACAGCTTTGAATTACTGTCTGATCTTCTTTCATTGTGACCAGCAGGACGCCCTTTGGTATTTCATATGGGGCAAGCCTAGTGGTGTAAAAGCTGGCTTAAAACTCAACATTCAAAAAATGAAGATCATGGCATCCCGTCCCACTACTTCCTGGCAAATTGATGGGAAAACAAAGGAAACAGTGACAGACATTATTTTCTTGGGCTCCAAAATCACTGCAGATGGTGACTGCAGCCATGAAATTAAAAGAGGCTTGCCCCTTGGAAGAAAAGCTATGACCAACCTAGACGTCATATTAAAAAGCAGAGACACTACTTTGCTGACAAAGTCCATGTAGTCAAAGCTATGGTTTTTCCAGTAGTCATGTATGGATGTGAGGGTTGGACTTTATTTATAAAGAAAAGCTGAGTGCTGAAGAATTGATGCTTTTGAACTGTGGTGCTGGAGAAGACTCTTGAGAGTCCCTTGGACTGCAAGGAGATCCAACCAGTCCATCCTAAAGGAAATCAGTCCTGAATATTCATTGGAAGGACTGATGCTGAAGCTGAAACTCCAATACTTTGGCCACCTGATGCAAAGAACTGACTCATTGGAAAAGACCCTGATGCTGGGAAAGATTGAGGGCAGGAGGAGAAGGGGATGACAAAGGATGAGATGGTTGGATGGCATCACCGACTCAATGGACATGAGTTTGAGCAAGCTCCAGGAGTTGGTGATAGAAGACAGGGAAGCCTGGCGTGCTGCAGTCCATGGGGTCGCAAAGAGTAGGACACAACTGAGCTTAACTGAACTCCTACAACAACTCTATGAGGAAGGCACTATTATTAAGTTCATTTTACTAACAAGAACAATAAGGCACAGAGAGGTTAAGTAAATTCACCATGGTCACACAGCTAGTAAGTGGCAGAGAATGGAGATCTGAATCCTTCTTTCTGACTTCAAAGCCCCTGTCCTTTCTTTCAGGATCTGGAAAAACTCTATTTCCCATGCCTCTCCTCCACCAGCTAAAAAAGGAAAAAGTCAGAAGCAATGTGCCACATCTGGAACTAATAAATAATGATTTCAAAACGCAAGGCATGTTACCTTGTCTGAATCCTGAATTATTTTGACATTCTCTGTACCAAATTTTTCACCATAAAGTTTAACAAGTCTCAGGGAAATCTCTGAGAGGCCGGTGAGCTTTGGCTCTTTATAGATGTACTCCTTTCCATCCTCTTCTTCAAAAAAAGACTATTATAAAGTTAAACATACAATAATTTATAAGTATTATGAGCAAATACAGCATTTACAGAACATCCACTAAGTAATCAGCAATAATGTACTTGAAATAGATTTTAAATAATAGTACTAAAAGCCACATACAGATATTGTAGCTGAAATAAATGAGAACTTTCAAACTCACAGTCATATGAGCATATCATTGGCCTGAAGGTTTTTAACACTCGATTTTTCATCATTTGCATACTTACCTGATTTTTATTTGAAAACTTTCAGTACCGGGTATTAAATAAACATTTAAGAAGCTTGACTGAAATGAAACTGACGGAAACATTCAAATTTTATATGCTGCCCTCTGACCTAGTGGATTTAGATACGGACACCGAAGTGAACGTTACTCTGAGAAGTGTCACACCTGCTGTTGTGACAGGTGCTTTATCTAGACAGAATCCTAGAACCAGTAACTGCTGCTGTGGTAATCTAATAATTCAAAGGTGAATGTTTAAAACGGAAAACAACTTGATGAACTAAAGTATACTTACTGCCATAAAAGGCAACTCTGAAGAAAGTGCCTAAAAGTCTTTTCTTTGTGTGCATAACCTCCAAAATTTTTGTGTAAGCTCCATGAAGAGTTCTATAAACTTGAGTAAGTTTCTGAAAATATGAGAATAAACAAATCAGCTTTATCTTTTGGTTAGTTATGATGAAATGTGTATGATAAATGCATAAGGGGCAAAAAGCAACACCATTTCCTTTCCAAAATGGTTTTGGTGGGGTCATTCGCACTTCCTTCTCCCATGGTCACAGTTAGGAAAAACTCCTTAACAACTTTAGGTGAGAGGGTAGAGCTTAAAATGGTCAAATAACACTGTAATTCTAAATATCATGTTCATGTCATTCATATCTCAATGGTAGTATATACATTAAAAGTACTGTGTTGTTGACTACTTTTTTCCTTATGTCTGAATTATTGTAACTGAAAGAGAAGCAAAATGCTTTGCTTGAGCCCTAAGGTGGCAAGATGGGAATAAATGATCGTGCAAACACTTTAGGAGAGGAAAGAAAATTCAGACACAAAAATAACAGTAAAAGCCTGAGTGAGGAATGCTTTTGTAACAAGTTCACAGACACTTCCAAAGAATATATTCTTCTACCCACTCAGAAAAAGGGAATGCACTGTGCAAAGAACATTATCTAGGATGTGAAAAGACAACATACAGAACAAGAGAAAATATTTGCAAATCACATATCTGATGTTTGCTTATCCAAAAATTATAAGGAAGTCTCATAGCTCAACAACGAAATGACAAACAACTCAATTTAAAAGTGAGCAAAGGACTTGAATAGACATCTCTCCAGAGAATATATAAAAATGGCCAACAAAGACATGAAAGCTGTTCAAAATCTTTAGTCATTAAGGAAATGGAAATCAAAACCACAATGTGACACCACTTCACATTCACTAGGATGGCTGTAATAAGAACCCCAAAACACAAGTGTTGATCAGATGTGCTTGTAGGAAGGTAAAAGGGACAACAATTCAGTGGTTTCTCAAAAGTTAATAGAATTACTCTGTGACTCAGCAATTCTCCTCTTAGGTATTTATCCAAGATAAATGAAAACGTACCTATACAGAAACTTATACATAACTGTTTACAACAGCACTGTTTATAGTAGCCCAAATATGGAAACAACCCAAACATACAAACAGATTTTGGCATAGCTATACCATGGAATATCATTCAACCATGAAAAAGGAATTAAGTTCTGATATAGGTTACAACTTGAATGAACCTCTAAATATTATGCTAAGTAAAAGAAGCCAGACACAAAAGGTCACATCTTGTATTCATCTTTATTATGACACATCCAGAATAGGCAAATCCATAGGTGGAAAGCAGATTAGTGGTCACCAGTGGGGTGAGGGAGGGAGTGAAGAGCGATTCCTTGAAGGAGATGGAGTTTTTCCTGGGATGATAAAAATGTTTTGAAACTAGAGAGAGGTGGTTGGAGTATAATATTAAGAATGCGCTAAACATCACTAAACTGCAAACTAGAAAACGGTTCACTGTATGCTGGTGAATTCATTTCAATACTAAAAGGGGAGCACGGAAGCAGATGTTCTTTCTTTCAATACTTTCTTTCCATACTATTTTCTGCAGTTGAAGTCAATTTGAGAGAAGTTTTCCTTCCTTTATGGCTGCTGTGGCTGACACTTTTCAGCCCATCCCATAAAGAACACTGAAAAATTACTTCATCTCATGCAGGATGCTTCAGAATCTATACAGACCCTTGCCTTTCTACAAGGAAATAGGAGCAGTTCCCCAATAGAACCTATTGTTTCCTTTAATGTGTAGGGAAGATATATTTTTCTTTTTTCCCTATTAGTCAATTGAGTAGCAAAATGTTCTCTGGGTTTCTAATAACCTGGTCTTCAACTTAAGAGTAAGAGAGTAGGTACTTTGGAACTTTTACAAAGGTTCTTAGGATGCAATGCTTTGACAGAGAGAGCAATGCCACTTCTTCTCTTGTCTCGTAAGTTATTTTTTGTCATCTGTATGACATAGATTTAATTACTTAACTCTCACTTTTTAATATAATCACTTGAGCTGCACTATGCCAATTTGGAGAAGAGATTAGAACACTACACATATGACATTAAATGTATTTTTTCACACTTGGACACTTCAACAATGAAAGACTACTTGCTACATATATTTAAGGATAAATTGCTTTGCTTTTAAAAATGGCTTGAGTCCTAAATCACCCCTTTCCAGCATGGCAGGGGTATAAAATTATGATATAGACTCAGATTCTTGAATATAAAAAATCTTGTTGAGTGCTGGTGGCAATAGCTATACTACTATTCTTTAGTAATTCCCTTTGATCTAAGATTTACGTGGCAGACAAAACTGGAAAAGCTCCTCATAAAAGGGTAGTTCCTAGTAACTTATCTCTCCCATTGTCATCTGCTAGCACCTTTAGTCTCACCATCAAATTGCAAAGCATAGAATTACACCTATATCTTTTCCAAGACAACATGGAAATCCAGTAACTTTTTGGTTTAGTGAGGACAACATGGATTATTCTCTACCATGAGTGGAGAAGGGGAGATTGCTAGTAAAAATGCTGTAGGAACAACTGGTATGATGTTAATTCCAATACATATTTTAAACATTGCATCCTTAATTTCATTTGGAAAATTTAAATGAATATAAGGTAGGACTGTAATTTTAGGACTTTTCAGCGTTTTTTAAGGATATTAACTTAAGACCAAAATAAAATATATAGGTAAATGATGCAAGCATATCAGTTACTTACCTCAAACTCTTGATGATTCTCATAACTTGGAATGATCAACTTAGAAATTTCAGAAATTACTTCATAATGCTCTGTGTTCCATAAGCCATCCACACAATGTTCTAGCAACTCCAGCAAAACTTCCTGCATTGAGGAAAAATGTAGTGAGGAATTAGAGATACTTTTAGAGCTTGGGCAAATGTAGTTTGAACTATTTCAAATGAATAAAAAACAGAAGGTACTAAATTTAAGGGAATGCACAGAAGGAGTATAGTTGTGTGACTATATTTTCTAAATGACATACTTGCAATATTTGATATTGCAACCACAATCTTAAAAGTATGAAATGAATATTGACAATAGTAAACTACTATTTACTTTGTTTTGCATATAGTCAAGATGTTAACCATAGTTACGAATGGTAACATGTTGAGAAGCATTTTCCAAACTGAGGATATTAAATGTCTAACAGGGTAAATTCCACTAAGCTTATAAATGTCCATGATTTTTGCTTTCTACTAAAATTATATTTACACACAGTTAATAGAGTCTTAAGGTAATTTCACAATTTTCAAGCTGCTGCATCAGTGACATCAGTATTCATTAAAATGATGTGATTTTGGTCAACAATGCTTCTTTCCTAACTATTGGTTCTAAAACTAGTGAGAATGATACATCATATTGATATAATATAATACCTCAAGATAGAGATCTCTGACTTTGCCATAATAACAGCTTCTATAAAACAACCATCATAGCATGTTCTCAACAATGAAAAGATGATGCCAATTACTCATGCTATCCATAAGTCTTAACAGTTTGTTTCTATCTTAGAGATGAATTTCAGACCTATAAAACTGACTGCTACAATGGCTCTTAATGTATCTCCTCTAGTCAATTCTGAATTCATCTTCTTTCTAAACCAGCTCTTTCCCTTGCATTTCCTACCTAGCCAGGGGTCATATCCTATAGACTCTGAACTAAAAAACTGAAAGCAATTTTGACTTTGCTCTTTGTTATAAGTTGAACTGTGTCCCTCACAAAGATAAGCTGAAGCCATAACTCCCAGTGCCTCAGAATGTAACCTTATTTGGAAATAGGGTCACTGGAGATAATGATGAGTGAAGGTGACAGCACACTGGAGTGACTTACTTACAGGAGTGATTTACTGGGTGAGCCTTACTCCAAAAGGACAGAGACAAACAGGGAGAACACCATGTGACTACAGAGGCAGTGACTGGAGTAACGTAGCTACGAGCCAAGGAAATCCAAGGCCAACAGCTACCATCAGAGCGAGGAGGAGGCAAGGAAGGCTGCTACCCAGAGTCTCAGAGGGAACAGGGCCCTGGTGACACCTTGATTTCTAACCTCTGGACTTTAGAACTGTAAGACCATAAAGTTCTATTTTAAACCACCCAGCTTGTGTACGTTGTTATGGCAACTCTAGGAAACTAATACACTCTAAGTCTTGCCTCAACCTCTAATCAGTTCATCGCCAAGTTCTGCCACTTTTACTTCCTAAATATTTCTCAAATCTGACCCTTCCTCTCCATTTCTACACTCATTGCTAAGGTTCAGGACGCCATTATTGTTTTCTAACAGATCATCTTGCCTCCAGCCTTGGCACCTTCAAATCTATCTTCCGCAAATCTGCCAGCAGGTTTTGATTAAAATACAAACCAGACTACATCTCTCTTCCCTTAGAATCTCATGATGGCTCCCCATCATTTGCAGAACTAAGGACAAATTCCTTCACTTGGCACACAAGGTTTGCAGCAATCTGGCTGATATTTTATAAAATCATCATTCATCAAGCTCAGCCTTCTACTTTATGCTCCTCCAGCAGTGATGAACTACTATTAGTTTCTCTGAAGCACCATGGTGTTGTCTTAACTTTGTGCCTTTGTCCATTTGTACCCTCGTGTCCTTCAATCCCTTTCACTTAGTTAACCCTGTAAGAAAAGTTAGGGATCACTTCTTCCAGGATCCTTCTCCTGATAAACAGAGTAGTGAGACACCAGAGACCGATTTTTCCTACTATGATACTTCATTGAGTGGATATTTATCACTATACTTGCCCATTATATATGTATCTGACTTTACAAATAGGCTGTGACTCTTTAAGTGTAGGGACAATATATTATTTCGGCTTTCTCAGTCACTAGCAGAATGGTAGTAAATAGTAGATGTTCACTAAATGTTGCTACTTGAATAATCTATATATTAACATTTAGTATTCAAAGTATCAACAGTGAAAAGGAGGAAATTTCCAAATCTTTGGGGGAAATTTTTAGAAATCTATTACAAACTAGTAAAGTTTGTCCCAAGAATGTAAAGTTGGTTTACAATTAGGAAAAACTCCAATGTAAACAGAATGAACCATGTAAACAGAATAAAAGAGAAAAAATGTGATCTCTAGCAATAGTTGTAGAAAAAGCATTTGAAAAATCTCAATACCCCTTTGCCATGTTAACAAAGAATCCCCTCAAAACAGGGAATCAAAGAGACCTTTCTCAATCTGATAAAGAGCAGTTACTAAAAACCTGCAGGCTGAACACTCTTCTCCTAAATTTGGGAACAAGTCAAACTGTCTGCTCTTACTGTTTCTATCCAATGTTATGCTGAAGATGCTAGCCAGTATAATAAGGCAATAGAGAGAGAGAAGGCACAGAGATTAGCAAATGTAAAACTGTCTTTCTGTGCAGATGACAGGACTGTGTATGTAGAAAACCCTAAGGAATATACAAACTACTAAAACTAGTAAGAGGATTTAGCAAGGTTGCAGATTATAAGATCAACACACAAAATCAGTGTATTTCTGTATACTAGCAACAACAAACTGAAAAACAAGATTAAAAAACCAACCAATACTATTTCCAGTAGCATCAGAACATCCATTATCTAACAAAATATCCAGGAAAGAATGTCTACTCTGAAAAAGCACAAAGTATTGCTGGGTAAAATTAAAGACAACCTAAACAAGAATTTGGCAATGAGGAATTCATGATCTAAGCCACATTCAGCTACTGGTCTCGTTTTTGCTGGCTGTATAGGGCTTCTCCGTCTTTGGCTGCAAAGAATATAATCAATCTGATTTTGGTGTTGACCATCTGGTGATGTGTATGTGTAGAGTCTTCTCTTGTGTTGTTGGACAAGGGTGTTTGCTATGACCAGTGCGTTCTCTTGGCAAAACTCTGAGCCTCTGTCCTGCTTCATTCTGTACTCCAATGCCAGACTTCCTTGTTACTCCAGGTATTTCTTGACTTCCTACTTTTGCATTCCAGTCCCCTATAATGAAAAGGACATCTTTTTTGGGTGTTAGTTCTAAAAGGTCTTGTAGGTCTTCATAGAACCGTTCAACTTCAGCTTCTTCAGTGTTACTGGTCAGCGGCATAGACTTGGATTACTGTGATACTGAATGGTTTGCCTTGGAAACGAACAGAGATCATTCTATCATTTTTGAGATTGCATCCAAGTACTGCATTTCAGACTCTTTTGTTGACTATGATGGCTACTCCATTTCTTCTAAGGGATTCTTGCCCATAGTAGTAGATATAATGGTCATCTGAGTTAAATTCACCTATTCCAGTCCATTTTAGTTTGCTGATTCCTAAAATGTCAATGTTCACTCTTGCCATCTCCTGTTTGACCACTTCCAATTTGCCTTGGTTCATGGACCTAACATTCCAGCATCCTATGCAATATTGCTCTTTATAGCATCAAACTTTACTTCTATCAGCAGTCACATCCACAACTGGGTGTTGTTTTTGCTTTGGCTCCATCACTTCATTCTGTATAATCCCTTATGATTATACAGTGGAAGTGAGAAATAGATTTAAGGGACTAGATCTGATAGACAGAGAGCCTGATGAACTATGGATGGAGGTTTGGCTGACATTGTACAGGAGACAGGGATCAAGACCATCCCCAAGAAAAAGAAATGCAAAAAAGCAAAATGGCTGTCTGAGGAGGCCTTACAAATAGCTGTGAAAAGAAGAGAAGTGAAAAGCAAAGGAGAAAAGGAAAGATATACCCATCTGAATGCAGAGTTCCAAAGAATAGCAAGGAGAGAAGAAAGCCTTCCTCAGTGATCAGTGCAAAGAAATAGAGGAAAACAATAGAATGGGAAAGACTAGAGGTCTCTTCAAGAAAATTAGAGATACCAAGGGAACATTTCATGCAAAGATGGGCACAATAAAGGACAGAAACGGTATGGACCTAACAAAAGCAGAAGACATTAAGAAAAGGTAGCAAGAAGAACTATACAAAAAAGATCTTCATGACCCAGATAACCACAATGGTGTGATCACTCAACTAGAGCCAGACATCCTGGAATGTGAAGTGGGCCTTAGGAAGCATCACTATGAACAAAGCTAGTGGAGGTGATGAAATTTCCAGTTGAGCTATTTCAAATCTTAAAAGATGATGCTGTGAAAGTGCTGCACTCAATATACCAGCAAATTTGGAAAACTCAGCAGTGGCCACAGGACTGGAAAAGGTCAGTTTTCATTTCAATCCCTAACAAAGGCAATGCCAAAGAATGCTCAAACTACCGCACAGTTGTACTCATCTCACATGCTAGTAAAGTAATGCTCAAAATTCTCCAAACCAGGCTTCAACAGTATGTGAACTGTGAACTTCCAGATGTTCAAGCTGGTTTTAGAAAAAGCAGAGGAGTCAGAGATCAAGTTACCAACATCCGTTGGATCATCGAAGAAGAGAGAGCTCCAGAAAAACATCTATTTCTGCTTTATTGACTATGCCAAAGCTGTTGACTGTGTGGATCACAATAAACTGTGGAAAACTCTGAAAGAGATGGGAATACCAGACCATCTGACCTGCCTCTTGAGAAACCTGTATGCAGGTCAGGAAGCAACAGTTAGAACTGGACATCTGGAACAACAGACTGGTTCCAAATAGGAAAAGGAGTACATCAAGGCTGTATATTGTCACCCTGCTTATTTAACTTATATGCAGAGTACATCATGAGAAATGCTGGGCTGGAGGAAGCACAAGCTGGAATCAAGACTGCCGGGAGAAATATCAATAACCTCAGATATGCAGATGACACCACCCTTATGGCAGAAATGAAAAAGAACTAAAGAGCCTCTTGATGAAAGTGAAAGAGGAGAGTGAAAAAGTTGGTTTAAAGCTCAACATTCAGAAAACTAAGATCATGGCATCTGGTCCCATCACCTCATGGGAAATAGATGGGGAGACAGTGGAAACAGTGTCAGGCTTTATTTTTTGGGGCTCCAAAATCACTGCAGATGGTGACTGCAGCCATGAAATTAAAAGATGCTTACTCCTTGAAAGGAAAGTTATGACCAACCTAGATAGCATATTAAAAAGCAGAGACATTACTTTGCCAACAAAGGTCTGTCTAGTCAAGGCTATGGTTTTTCCAGTGGTCATGTATGGATGTGAGAGTTGGACTGTGAAGAAAGCTGAGTGCTGAAAAATTGATGCTTTTGAACTGTGGTGTTGGAGAAGACTCTTGAGAGTCCCTTGGACTGCAAGGAGATCCAACCAGTCCATCCTGAAGGAGATAAGTCCTGGGTGTTCATTGGAAGGACTGATGCTGAAGCTGAAACTCCAATACTTTGGCCACCTCATGCAAAGAGTTGACTCATTGGAAAAGACCCTGATGCTGGGAGGGATTGGGGGCAGGAGGAGAAGGGGACGACAGAGGATGAGATGGCTGGATGGCATCACCGACTTGATGGGCATGAGTTTGAGTAAACTCTGGGAGTTTGTGATGGACAGGGAGGCCTGGCGTGCTGTGATTCATGGGGTCGCAAAGAGTCGGACATGACTGAGCGACTGAACTGAACTGAACTGAACTGAGTAAAAATATAAAAAAGATTAGCAATAGCTATTGCTGGTGAGGAAGTGGGGCAGCTGAAACTCTCATCCATTGCTGGTGGGAATATAAAATGGTCCAACAACTTGGAAAAACTGTGACAATTTCTTATAAGGTTAAATATAAAACTTTCTGAGGATCCAACAGGGTATATTTACTCAAGAAAAATGAAAGCATATGTACAAAAGGTCACAGATAAGAATGTTTAAAGCAGCCTTATTCATAATAGTCCCAAACTGGAAGCAATCCAAAATCCATCCACAGTAGAATGGATTTTAAAGTGTTATGTCAAGAGAATAGAATATTTAGCCATGAAAAAGAACTTTTGATTTACTCAACAACATGGATGTATCTCAAAAATTTTATATCAAGCAAAAGAAGGAAGAAACAAAAGGGAGATACTGACTGATTTCATTTTTATGACACCAAAATACTGTTAAAACTAATCTACATCAGATATTGGGGCTGGGCAGACTGACTGGAAATGGGCACAATGGAAATTTCTGGGGTAATGAACATGTTCTATTTCTTGTTTCTGGTGGTAATTTATATGGGTGTAGACAACTGTCAAAATTCATCAAGCTGTCCACTTAAGATGTGTGCATTTTACTGTATGTTAATTTTATCTTAAAGTTATCACAAATCAAAAATCAGAAATGCAGTTTAAAAAAAATTAAATTATTATTGAGTCAACTCACCTACTTAAAGAAGCCACTAAATGAACAACAATTTGTATTTTTCATTTCAATAAAACTTGTGAATCAGTGGCAGTTATTTTCCATTGGCTAGGGCATGAGAAAGAAGCCCTATTATGTAACCTGAAACATAAAATGGCACTATGGAGAATATGATTCTATCTGTATACCTCAAATGAAAAGCACACATAAATTATTACTGTAGAAAACAGGAGTTCCAACAAATGTGATTACATAGGTAACTGATTATAGTTCTTGAGTAATAAATATTACTGCTTTCCTTTGGAGTACAAAAAAGGATCAGGCTTAAGGCCACTTCTATGACTAAGCTGAAGCTGCTGTTTGGAAAAAAGGATGTAACTGCAGTTGTGCTAATCCATTTATCTCCCATGAACTCCCTGGAATCTTCCTGCTTGTGAGCCCACACAAACTGGAGATCTTAGATGAAAATAATCTAATTCTAACTAAAAGTGAATTAGTCTAACTAAAATGAATTAATTTACCCCAGGATTCACAGTCAAGCAATAAACTGGGATTAAAATTCAAGTATCCAGATTCTCGGTTATGATTAATTAATCTAGCAAACATGTTTTAAACATCAACTCTTCTAAGTTCTGGGAGTAAAAGCCAAGTTTACTATCCAGTTGGTCAGTGATAAAGCCTGACATTTATGTAGCACCTAATGATTTATAAAAATCCTTCATGTTTATTGTAAAGTGACCAGAATAGTATTATTGTCTTTATTTTATTATTTTTCATTTAAGAAATATTTATTGATTTCATACTATGTGCTAATCATTTTGGGCTTCCCTGGTGGTGTAGCCATGAAATTAAAAGACGCTTACTCCTTGGAAGGAAAGTTATGACCAACCTAGACAGCATATTAAAAAGCAGAGACATTACTTTGCCAACAAAGTTTCGTCTGGTCAAGGCTATGGTTTTTCCAGTGGTCATGTATGGATGTGAGAGTTGGACTGTGAAGAAAGCTGAGTGCCGAAAAATTGATGCTTTTGAACTATGGTGTTGGAGAAGACTCTTGAGAGTCCCTTGGACTGCAAGGAGATCCAACCAGTCCATCCTGAAGGAGATCAGTCCTGGGTGTTCATTGGAAGGACTGATGCTGAAGCTGAAACTCCAGTACTTTGGCCACCTCATGCGAAGAGTTGACTCATTGGAAAAGACCCTGATGCTGGGAGGGATTGGGGGCAGGAGGAGAAGGGGACGACAGAGGATGAGATGGCTGGATGGCATCACCGACTTGATGGGCATGAATTTGAGTAAACTCCGGGAGTTTGTGATGGACAGGGAGGCCTGGCGTGCTGCGATTCATGGGGTCGCAAAGAGTCAGACACGACTGAGCGACTGAACTGAACTGAGCTGAACTGGTGGTGCAGACGCTGAAGAATCTGCCTGCAATGCAGGAGACCCAGGTTTGATCCCTGGGTGGGGAAGATCCCCTGGAGAAGGAAATGGCAACCCACTCCAGCATTTTTGATGCTAGACGGGCTCCTACTCTTATGAATCTTTTTTTCTTTTTAATTGGAGGATAATTGCTTTACAGTGTTGTATTGATTTCTGCCATACAACATGAGTCAGTCATTAAGTGTGTGTGTGTGTGTGTGTGTGTGTATACCCTCTCTCTTGAGCCTCCCTCCCACCCCCAGGTCTTATCCCTCTAGGTCATCACAAACACCGGGTTGAGCTCCCTGTGTTATATAGCAACTTCCCACTAGCTATCTATTTTACATATGGTAATGTATATGTTTTAATGCTACTGTGTCCCTCACTGTGTCCACAAGTCCGCTCTCTACATCTGTGTCTCTATTTATATTGACGAGGAGAGAGACTCATAGAGAAGTAGTAGGTTAAAAAAAGAAGAAGTAATAGGTAAAGCTTCTAGGCATAGATCATTTTAGCTAAATGAACCAGAGCTAGCTTGAGATTGCTTATATTTTAAAAGCACAATTCATAGAGTACAAAGTGTGTCTCTATCACTTGAAACTGCTGCTTCTTATGTTTTTTAATACAACCTTGAAAAAATTCATTTCTATGGGACTACACTCCAGTATTCCTGCCTGGAAAATCCCATGGACGGAGGAGCCTGGTAGGCTGCAGTCCATGGGGTCATGAAGAGTCAGACGTGACTGAGCGACTTCACTTTCATTTTTCACTTTCATGAGTTGGAGAAGGAAATGGCAACCCACTCCAGTGTTCTTGCCTGGAGAGTCCCAGGGACCGGGGAGCCTGGTGGGCTGCCGTCTACGGGGTCGCACAGAGTCGGACACGACTGAAGCCACTTAGCAGCAGCAACAGCACAACCCCTTTAATCTTTCTCTTTTTGTTCTTTTCTTTTTTTTTTTTTTTTGGTCTTCACATTCCTTAATTGTTAATGTCACTGTGATTCAGTTCTTGGTTCTCTGGTCTTTACTTGCTATATTATCTCCCATTATCAGTGTGCTTTGCTTCTCACACAGCTATGACTTCCAGATGTGGCTCCGCAACCCTGATCTCTCTCCTTAGATTCAATTCTGAATGTCTAATGACTTGATGTAGTTTCCATTTCAATAACCTTCCACTGATACTTCAAATTCAATAGTCATCAAAAAATGGAGTTCATCACCTTCCCTGTAAAATCATCCATCCATCATTTTTCTATAAATACCCAAACCTGAAACCTCAGTGCTACTTTTGACTCTTCTCCTACATAGCCAGCAAGTCTTCCTCTTTTCCTCAGTGTTCCCTGAACCTGTCACAAGCTGGGTTTAGGCCTGGCTGCTTCACAACTGGACACTTAGGGTAGCCCGCATTCCAGCCTCTGTCCCCAAACACCATCCATCGACCTCCAATACATTTCCCACATTACCACCAATTTAACCTTTCCTCCTGCTTCACTGCATCTTCTTATTATTCTGCTCAAAAACCTTTGACAGCAACTCAATATTCTAATCAATAAAGTCCAGACATTCAAAGTTTCTCAAATTTGAACCTCCACTACTACTCTTCCCTATGCAAACCCAATGGGTTAGCCAAAATGATCCATTCACTCTGCCCCCTAAAATATGCCTTACACTTTCCCACTTTTTAACTTTTAACCCTGCTATCCTCTGCTGCTGAAATGCATTCAGGGCATCCTCATTCTTCAAACCTCTCTCTAATCCTAACTCTCCTCAGCCCAAAGTTATCTGTTACCTTTGATTCTGCACGGAACATACTGTCTGTATCATTCAAATGGCACTGCCTGTCTTTTCTCTATTTTGTGTAGGTGGGTAGTCTCTTTAGGTAGACATTGGAGGTCAGGGAATCAGCACATCTAATTATTTTATAGCTCTTCTATCACCAAGTCCAAAACGTTGCTCATAAGTCAGTGCTCAACAAATATTTATTGAGTGAGTGACAACTGCAGCTGTTTACTATCCATATGAAGCTCAGAGCAGAAATTTTACATATTTAAAAGAGGAGAAGAAGCCTCCTCTACTTAGTATTTTTTTTTTTTAATTTTAGATCTTACTTTATTTAAGTCCATGCTAATGTATTTACATCTTACTGATTATGATACAGACTGTCTTTGTTGGGTTTTAGTACCTAAACAATAATGCACTATGAATAACAAGGTTATTTTTACAAGGTTATTTTAAATTTTAATTCTCAGGCTATCTAGAAACTGAATAGCTTAGACCAGACACTTAGTTGTTACATTGTTAACTCTATTTTTTATGGAGATATCTCCAGAGTATTGTGACTGTGGTCTGGTTACTGGGAAGGTGATTGGACAATGATATATGGTATATTTCTAAAACTAGACAGTAAAAACTGTTGCAGAGATAGGGCTCCACATTCCAAAAAGGAATATCTGTTACCTGAGTAGTTTTAATCCTTATAGTTCATCAACCCTTAGTTACCTTTCAAATTAAGTTAGCTGTAATAATTTCTTAATGTAAATATATTCAAAGAAGTTACATTTATCTAACTGGCAATGTAGGCCCTGGAGTCTTACTTCACTATAATGGACATCCAACATTCCAGCATCCTCTTTCATTGCTCCTTCTTCATCAGTGTTGGGAGTAATATTTTTGAAGGCTGAACATCCATTAGGGAATAATTCTGTGTGAATAAAAAGCAGCGAAGTAAATTTACTTTTTAAAAGTGCTTTGTAAATGAAAAACTTGCATTCATTAGTTATCCTTAAAAATATACACATATTTTGGTAAGTAACATAGTCATAATAGCAATTTTCAGTTACCAAAAAAAACCCCAATTTTAACAATTCTGTCTCTCTACTATACCTCCTACCAGTCTTTTCCCCAAACATAGAGCTCAAAGTACAAACAAATAAGTTTCATTCTCTGACTATGCCTCATCTGCAATGCCTACTATAGTAAATGTTTTCCTAATGTGATCTAAAAATTGTTATTAACACTTTGATCCTGTGCATGTTTATCATCTATCGCCTAAACAAAAAGGGCATGTACTTTTCAGGTAAACACTGATGAGCTTTTGTTGTGATCTCTAGTTCTTGTTTTACTGGAGAATTGGAAAAGTGGCCTAGGACTTGTAAAGAGAGGCAAGAAATAAAATAGATGCCAGGGATAAAGCATCCTTCAATGGGGAAACTGGAAGAACTAGAGCTTTTGGAGTTAGATAAACCCAGTTCTATCATTAACTGTGTGATTTTAGATATGTTTATCTCTCTAGGACTGTATCTGTAAAACAGATGGCAACTACTTATAAAAATTCAATGAAATGTAAAGTGTTTAGAACAGTACCTAACATACTAACATACAACAAGTATTCAATGAGTTAGTTTTACCAAAGCTACCAACAAGTAAACTAGGTTTCTCGAGATAAAATTAAATAATTGCTAGCAGTTGGTATAGTAAGTGACTGCAGTTGGACTGCTGGAAGGTAAGTAGTGAGCCACAGCTGAAAACTACTGCTGTAGGATTGTGGACCAGACTGTTACCATCAAACAAGAGTCTGGGGATAGAAGGCCACATGGTTGTTCTACAGATTTTGCACTTAGGAACACGTCCAGACACTCCTGCTGTGGTTGCATTTAACCCTATATGAGTGGGTTGTCACTTAAAAGGAAAATTCAGTCTCTTTATAACAGAATCTGCTAGTCAGTAGAAAATCACTGGTTGCAAAGGGGACAAACAGCTTTTGCCATCTACTGTTCTACAATCTAATAGTGATGCTTAGAAATGATGATGTTCTCATGACTAAATATTTGGTAAGCTTCCTGGTGTTAGAGGCTGGGGAAGGAAGAAGGAAGGTTTAAGAAAGGCAAAATTCATACCGAGATTTCTCAGCATTCTGATCATGTATCATGTCTTGGTCTATGGTACACTCATTGAGTAGAAGTGCATTGAGAGAACTTTTTGAAATTTAGAAGAAAATATCCCACTCTGTTACCTTTATAAAGTGAAGAGTTAGGCAGTTAAAGATGAGGGCCCAAAACTTGAGTGAACAGATAAAGAATATAGTCTTTAACAAAGAAAAGAGTCAACCTCCTGAGGGCCTCAGGCAGCTACATCCATGACTGGGGGAAAAATTCTGTCTACTCTGAGGATAGTTTATTCTAAAAGGTTCCCACATCCAGGGTTTATTGAGAAGCCCAGGATTTAGGAGAGGACAAAATGGGGCCAAAGCATCTTGGGAAAGAGTCTTTCGGTGTGTATCTCAAGTAGAGGTAGGGTAAATTATGGTTCCTCTCAGAAACAAACAGGTTAAGAGTTACTGCAATCCACTCTTCTTGCTAAGTGCATTATCTTGATTCCTATGCCTGATGATGCATCTCTAATTAGAGATCATCTGTGTGTGTATATATATAGATACACACTTCCCTTGTGGCTTCCCTTGTGGCTCAGCTGGTAAAGAATCCGCCTGCAATGCAAGAGACCTGGGTTCGATCCCAACACATACACACACATATTCATATATATATATATATATATATATATATATATATATCTCCTTGTTTGTCTAAGTTATCAACACCCACCAAACTATCCAATGATAATAGGACTCTTTTTTGTGGGTCTTCAAAATGCCTGGGGAAAACTTTGATTCCCTTTAGTCTTGTTTCATCGAGTCCTGTTTCAGATGAAACAAGTTACTAAATCTAGGCCAGTGTATATGTGTTTGAGGGCTCTTCTGTAGCCCTGTGTAGCATTATATCACCTGGTCTTAAAGGGTCTGCTTTAAATCTTTCTGGTATGTGACCTGGATTCCTGATTCTGCCCTTCAGAGCTGTGGCTTCTGTTTTCCTGATGTTATCCTAGGGCAAGCAAGATGCAAACCGTCCAAGTAGACCACTACCTTGAGCACGAATGGTCCCGTGAACAAAGTGGAGCAGAGTCTGGAGAGTGGGAAAGCTACCCCTGCTAAAATAAGACTGCTAGTTAGAAGAGGATTAGGAGATAAGAGCCTCAAGTGGAGGGCAGAAAGGGAAAAGGCTGTAACTGGGAAGGAACTGAGCAAAGGAAAAGCTACGCAGAACTGAAGCTGTCAGATCCCGGGTATAAAGACTTGGGAAAGGGACCAACATTACCCTAAAAGGCACGAAAAGAACAGACTCTATGGGAAAGGAAATTCCTTTTCCTGGGGTGATGGAGGAGCTCTGCAGGCCTGAAGCTTTGCTGAATCTCGGATGCTCTGTGGTGGTGGGAGAATGCACACTTGATTCTTGTCTACCCTGGGGGAAAACAGCTGTGCACTGTCTCAGGAAGAGAAGGGGAAGAGGTACATGAGTCTAGTCTCCAGAGAATGACACCTAGAACATGTTGACGTTTGCAGACAAAGTAGAAGTAAGGACATTTAGATCTGTTTTTCCATTATGTATTTTTGGGAGTGGGAGTAACTAACACCTCATATCACCGCTTAGAGGTAACCTAGTAAAAGGGAAGAAAATGAGATCCTTAAGATCTCTGGTACAAAGAGCAAGAGCTCTGGCTGAAAGAAGTATGAGGGTGGGGGTGAGGCAGGGAGCACTGTACCTCTCTCTCCACTTTCCCTTTCAGTTCAGTGCCCGAAGCATGACAAACAGGATCTAGAAATGGCCCCTCTCTGGTGTTCTGTGGTCACTTCAGGATGCCCAGGGACCAAGTCTTTGCTCACTCAAGCAATCACCCAAAGGGACAAACCTATTTTTTTTCTTAAAAACTCTAAACAGGAGAACATCTGTCTCCAATGTGTCAGCTGTAGCATTTCATTCCATCTTGATAAAAAAGAAAGCTTTATGATGACTTCAAGAGAAATGGCAGAACTTTGAGAAAACTGAAAAATTTTGGCAATTGATATGTCAGAGATTTTGTCTTAATCATAAAAGGATATTTGATAGAAAGCAAAGGGTTCTACAATTGCTCTATTATTTTTGATACATAAGTTTGCCTTAAGTATAAATGGAAAATTTTCTTTCAGTCCTGCACTCAAATGTACTTTTATTTACTCTGAATATCCAGGTCTTACCTAGGTTATGGATTTCTCAGACTGGAAAACAGCGTAACAGATTAAGAGTTTAACTTGTGTTTTAACATTAGTGGTTTCAGTTCAGTTCAGTTCAGTCGCTCAGCCATGTCTGACTCTTTGCAACCCCATGGACTGCAGCACACCAGGCCTCCCTGTCCATCACCAACTCCCAGAGCTTACTCAAACTCATGTCCATTGAGTCGGTGATGCCATCCAACCATCTCATCCTCTGTCGTCCCCTTCTCCTTCTGCCTTCAATATTTCCCAGCATCAGGGTCTTTTCAAATGAGTCAGCTCTTTGCATCAGGTGGCCAAAGTATTGGAGTTTCAGCTTCAACATCAGTCCTTCCAATGAATACTCAGGACTGATCTTCTTTAGGATGGACTGGTTGGATCTCCTTGCAGTCCAAGGGACTCTCAAGAGTCTTCTCCAACACACAGTTCAAAAGCATCAATTCTTCAGTGCTCAGCTTTCTTTACAGTCCAACTCTCACATCCATATATGACTACTGGAAAAACCATAGCTTTGACTAGATGGACCTTTGTTGGCAAAGTAATGTCTGCTTTTTAATATGCTATCTAGGCTAGTCATAGCATTTCTTCCAAGGAGCCAGCGAGTGTCTTTTAATTTCATGGCTGCAGTCACCATCTGCAGTGATTTTGAATCCCCCAAAAATAAATTCTGTCACTGTTTCCACTGTTTTCCCATCTATTTGCCATGAAGTAATGAGACAAGATGCCATGATCTTAGTTTTCTGAATATTGAGTTTTAAGCCAACTTTTTCACTCTTCTCTTTCATTTTCATCAAGAGGCTCTTTAGTTCTTCTTCACTTTCTGCCATAAGGGTGGTGTTATCTGCATATCTGAGGTTATTGATATTTCTTCCCGGCAATCTTGATTCCAGCTTGTGCTTCATCCAGTCCAGCATTTCACATGATGTACTCTGTATATAAGTTAAATAAGCAGGGTGACAATATACAGCCTTGACGTACTCCTTTTCCTATTTGGAACCAGTCTGTTGTTCCATGTCCAGTTTTAACTGTTGCTTCTTGATCTGCATACAGATTTCTCAGGAGGCAGGTCAGGTGGTCTGGTATTCCCATCTCTTTCAGAATTTTCCACAGTTTATTGTGATCCACACAGTCAAAGGCTTTGGCATAGTCAATAAAGCAGAAATAGATGTTTTTCTGGAACTCTCTTGCTTTTTCAATGATCCAACGGATGTTGGCAATTTGATCTCTGGTTCCTCTGCCTTTTCTAAATCCAGCTTGAACATCTGGAAGTTCATGGTTCACATACTGTTGAAGCCTGGCTTAGAGAATTTTGAGCATTGACTTTACTAGCGTGTGAGATGAGTGCAACTGTGTGGTAGTTTGAGCATTCTTTGGCATTGCCCTTCTTTGGGATTGGAATGAAAATCGAATTTTTCCAGTCCTGTGGCCACTGCTGAGTCTTCCAAATTTGCTGGCATATTGAGTGCAACACTGTCACAGCATCATCTTTTAGGATCTGAAATAGCTATACTGGAATTCTATCTCCTCCACTTGCTCTGTTTGTAGTGGTGATTCCTAAGGCCCACTTGACTTCACATTCCAGGATGTCTGGCTCTAGGTGAGTGATCACACAATTGTGGTCATCTGGGTCCTGAAGATCCCTTTTGTACAGTTCCTGTGTGTATTCTTGCCACCTCTTCTTAATATCTTCTGCTTCTGTTACATCCATACCATTTCTGTCCTTTATTGAACCCATCTTTGCATGAAATGTTCCCTTGGTATCTCTAATTTTCTTGAAGAGATCTCTAGTCTTTTCATTCTATTGTTTTCCTCTATTTCTTTGCATTGATCACTGAGGAAGGCTTTCTTATCTCTCCTTGCTATTCTTTGGAACTCTGCATTCAAATGGGTATATCTTTCCTTTTCTCCTTTGCCTTTCACTTCTCTTCTTTTCACAGCTATTTGTAAGGCCTCCTCAGACAACCATTTGTGGTTTACCTTGTAACTATCACACTTTAATCACTAAATTAGCAAAATCAGGTATTTCAGATCATTGGAATGATTGAGGCTAAGGGAGGGAAACTCTAAGGATTTTACTAATGCCACCATTTCAGAATAAGACTTTCTAGTTTAAGTGAGTAGAATTTTCCAGGCTTAAAAATAGATTGCACCTATAAATAAATATGTAAAGTTCTCCTAAATTTAACATTACTTTTTGTTAAAATGCAAAATAGCATTTTTTTCCTACTCAGAGAAGGGCTCTTTGATTTCTACGAAGGATAAATTCTAAAAAAAAACCTTGAAAGTACTGTGAAATAAATATTTAAATGATTAGTTTAAAAGCACTGTTTCACTTATTGAAATATGTCACATTGTTTGATGTTCAGGCTATCTGCCTCAAGCCAGTGTCCAAAAAAATCTCACAGCAATATTTATGTATAGTTAGTTGCTCTTTTCTCCAATCCTATAGTTATAATTCTAAAAGCTTAAGTACTGATAATGGAGATAAATAATTCACTATTTTTGCTTAGTTTTAAGGTCTTTGCACTTGTGAAAAAATTCTGAAGAAATACTTTATTATATTTAACTATTTTCCATATCTAACAGGTATAGGTTTATACTTAGTAGACATAAAACTCATTTCAAATTTCCAATAACTGAAAAGATGACATAATATTAACCTGATATATCTGAAAGACACACCTAAAACTGTGTTTAGTGTTCTCATATTTGTTAGTTTATTTGTAACTGCAGGTGTGCAATTTCAACATTTGTTTTTATGGCAATTTCACAGGCATACCAGTTATGTAGGGGAAAAAAACAAACCTCAAATGAGGCCTGCTTTTGATAATTAATCTACTTCTCCATTTTAAAACCACATATGAACTAAAAAGAAAATACTGGAGGATACCAATTTCAAACACATGATTGTTCAAAAGAAATTTAGTACCAAACAGAAAGTGTAAAATTTAAATACAAGTAAAATGAATCATTTCAGTCATGCTATTTTGTTTGGGAAAATATATATAGTTAACTGTAGAAATTCTATAATTAAAAAATAAAACAAGGTAGTGTTCTTGTAGCCAAAACCAGAGTGATGTGACTCCCACAAGATGGTTTCATTTTGCAGTAATGTTACTCATTTGACTGCCTTCAAGGAAATACTGGGTTGGCCAAAAAGTTCTTTCAGGGTTTTCCATATGATATTACAAAAAACCCAAATGAAGCTTTTGGCCAAACCAATAACTTGGCAATTATGATAGACAGTGAGAGGTTTCTTTGCAGTGCCCAATGTCAATCAATTTTTTTAAACTTTTTTTATTTTATATTGGAGTAGAGCTGATTAACAATGTTGTGACAGTTTCAGGTGGACAGCAAAGGGCTCAGCCATACATATACGTGTATCTATTCTCCTAACTCAACTGTTTTACTATTTAAGTAGTTGTTACAGTAGTCAACAATACCAATTTTGGAAAGAGAAGCTTTCAGGCAGATTCCTGAATTAGACTTGTTGAATCCTGAACCCTTTAAGACCATGATTCCATTTGTGGCCCCCTCCCACACCTGCAACCAGCCCCAGCTCTATTGAGACATAATTGATATTGAACACTGTGTAAGTTTAAGGTGTATATGTTGATTGGATACATGTATATATTGCAAATTGATTACCACATTAGAGTTCATCACCACACGTAATTACCATTTTGGACAGAGTGAAAACATTTAAGATCTACTTTCTTAGCAACTTTCAAGTATATAACAAAATCTTCTTCACTATAATCACTACATACATTAGATATCCAGAACATATTCATCTTGTAAGTGGAAATGTGTACCCTTTGACCAAAATCACCCTATTTTTGCCATCCCTCTGGCTACTTCCATTCTACTTTCTGCAGCTACAAGTTTAGCTTTTTAAGATTCCACATATCAGTGAGATCATATGGTATTTGTCTTTCTCGAACTTACTTCACTTAGCATGATATACTCAAGGATCAGCTGTGTTGTCACAAATGGTAAGATTTCCTTCTTTCCATTGACTTCATGTGCCTTGTCTTCTTCATCCATTCATATGGATCCATTTCTCATTTCCGTAATACTCATTAGCATCCTTTCATTTTAAGTTGAAGAACTTTTCTCAGCATTTCTTGGAAGACAGGTCTAGTGGTGATGGACTCCCTCAGCTTTTGTTTTCCTGGAAAAGTACTCATCTGTCCATTTCTGAAGGACAAATTTGCTGGATGGAGTATTCTTGGTTGACAGTTATTTTTTTCTTTCAGAACTGGAAAAATATCATCCTACCCTCTATTAAAAATTAGCCTTTAAGGTTTCTGTTGATAACATCCTTTAGATCATATAGGCTTTCTTCACTCTTTTTCATTTTTCTTCTTTCTGACTCGATAACTTCAAAATATTTAAGATCTACTTTCTTAGCAACTTTCAAGTATATAACACAGTCTTGTTCACTATAATCACTATATACATTAGATATCCTGAACATATTCATCTGGTAAGTAGAAATGTGTACCCTTTGACCAAAATTTAATTCAGACTATTTCTTCTGCTTGATCCATTCTGTTTTCAATACCCTCTATTTCAGTTTTTACTTCATTGTTTTCATAAGCACCAGAAAATGTTTGGTTCTTTTTTTGAGACTTCCAACTCTGTTTAACTCCTCATTTTGTCTGTGTATTATTTTCCTGATCTTATTGAATTTTCTGTTTTATTGTAGCTCATTGTGCTTCCTTATAAAAGCTATTTTGAATTCTTTATTGGATAAATTGCAGATCTCCATGTCTTTCTTACTACAAGATTATTGTGATCCTTTGGTAGTGTCATAGTTCCTTCATTTTTCATGTTCCTTGAAATTTTGCATTGCTATCTTCACATTTGAAATATCAGCCACCTTAAACCAATTTTACTGATTGATATTGGGTGAGAAATACTTTCCATCTGCCCTGCTAGGGATTCTGAGGCTTTTACAGACCTTCTATGGATACACCTGCTCTGTGATTCTGGCTCCCACATGTGACAGAATTCATGAGCACATATGTCTTTTCTCCATCATGTAACACACTAGGCCAGGTGTTAACAGCCTCCCATTTGATTTCCCAAGGGTGATGCTACTTGAGGTCTCTCCCTGGCTCACAAACTCTGGCTGGCTTTCTGCACAAGCTCACTAGCCTTCTGTGAGAGGTGGCTCTCACTGCCTTCAGCAACACACCCAGAGATCCAGCTACAGGATGGTGGAGAGTGTGGCTGAAGCACATGGAGCACCAGGGGTGCCTGTGGGCCAGTGGGGGATCCACAGGCTAAATATCTCTAGGGATTTGTCGGCAGCCTTTTTCATTGAGTCTATGATGTGGTTAGTAGGGTCTGTTTGCGTGTAACGCCCTCTAAGAATCCTATCTGCTGCTCTCTCAGCCTCTTCCTGCCTCCGTCATTCAGCTCACAACTCAGTACTCTGGATGGAGCAAGAGAGAAATGGGCCTCTTTGGGAGCATCCTGTGATGCTGGGAAACACAGTACCCCTTCATATGCTCTCACTTTTCCCTGCATTAGAAATCAAGGGTGAGAAAGTCTCTCTTGGCACTGAGCTGTGCCACCTTGTGGAAAACGTGACATGAATACATCAAACTATTCCTCTTACCCTCTTCAATGCATTCAAACTTGTATAATTTTTGCTCCAATAGCATGCTGGAACTTCTGCACGGGACTTCTGGACTTCCCCCAAGGCTTTCTCGTCTATGGGTGATTATCTAAAACAAGTGTTTTCCAGTGGACTCTAGACTGCAGCTAAGTGGGGCTGGAGCCAGCTCACAGGCCACTGCAAGGTCCACAGACAGGACACAGGTCTGTCTGCCTATTACCCAATGCATGGGTGGGTAACATTCCTCCCAGGTCCCTTGGTATGTGGGGCTGGATCCCACAGCTCCCACAAAGGTACTTCATCCATGTATGGATGCCAAATTGCTCTTGAGATGAGCATACCAAAAAAATGACATAGGGCCATCTAGCTGATGTGTGAACTCCCTTTTTTGTCTTTTTAGCATTTTTAGAAATATATTTCTTTCTTTATTTGCCTGCACTGGGTCTTAGTTGTAGCAGGTGAGACCTTTAGTTGTGGCATGCAGGATCTGATTCCCTGACCAGGGACAGAACCTGAGCCCTGCACTGGGAATGCAGGGAAGTCCTTGCAACTCCCTTTCAATACCAAGATACTGTTATACTAAAATGACTGTAGAGATATAATTCATGGACAGTTGTTTGTAAAGTTGGGGCAGACAGGGGAAAATAAGTGATGTACGTTATCCAGAGCATCCCATAAGCCCTGAGAAGAATTTAATCTGTGGCAGTCTTCCAGGGAGACAGTCTTGGAAAATAAACATTGAGCATCAGGACTGGCCCTGTACTATTTAACTTATTCTTGTACTCTTAATGAAAGCAGAAGGCAAATGAACAATCCAATTTTCTTTTAGAACAACTTCTGTTCAACAGTGAGTGAGATGAAAGATGAGCATATTTTTCAGAGCTCAATCATATGCCATTCGTAGCTGCAAGCTACAAAGATAAAACTCCTTGGGCTAACTGAAATTCTCCCCATCCCTAAGAATAGAAATATCTCACTTTTTTGATGAAGAAACTCTGCAACCAAAGCTGCTATGTGGACATAACATATTGCTGCCTGAAAAAGGAGAAAAAGAAGGAACCTCCCAGGGGTCTGGGAGGGCTTTAGTTTAGAACAAAGTCATAAGTAGTCACCGCTGAAAAATCTCCATTTTTTATATGAATCTTGGCCATGCTATCAAGCCAGGTTTTCCTGAGCTCTGGGGTACTTGCATAGGACTTGGCTAAGCTATACTGGAGATCAATTATTATTTCGGGGTCCTTCTCATGCTCCTTCATTTAAGCTGTGGCCATAAGAACAGTTCGGATTCTCTTGGTCAAGTCTTTGACTTCTGAGGGAAAAGCAGTTGCCCAACATCAAAACAAACAAAAAAAGACGTATTTATCAATATGGTCTAAGCCTAAGCAGCCCATCTTGGGAATAACATAGAACTTTTACCCCTTGTCAGAGTTCTCGGTATTTGGTTCTTGGTTCTTGGCAGGTGGGCATGCCTAAAGAGTTTTAAATTAACTCTTTAAAAAAATATTCTACTATCTCAGGCTTCAAAGGCACTGAGTTTGATGGCAGTATATTCCTAACACATAAAAGCACAGACTCTGGAGCCAGACTACCTGGTTTTGGACCCAACCTCCTCTGCTGTCATTTCGATTGCCATGAAGGTAATCCATATTAGCCTTTATTGTTTAATTTTAGTTACAATAGTAACTAAAAATTGATATCTTACTATGTACCAAGCAGTGGCCTGGGCACTTCACATGTTTTAAACTTTATAACAACATTATGAATTAAGTACTATTATAACTCATTTTACCCATTGGAAAACCAAGATACACAGCAGTTAAGTAGTTTGGCCAAAGTCGTGAAGTTGTTAGGTGGTAGAGACAGGACTGACATCCAGGCAGTTGGGCTACAGAGCTCATGACCTTAGTCATTCTTCCATCCACCCACTACCATATGCATTAACCTGAAAACCAATTTCCAATTATGGAAATAAGAGTTTATGAATCACAGAACACTCTGAAGAGCTTAAATACATCATTACTTTCTATTAAAGGGTTGCCTTAGTCTTTAAAAATAGGGAGTTAGAGTTTCCTATTCACCCCACTGGAGTAATCACAATTATATGTAGGGTTCTGAGAAGAGGAGTAGGGAAAAGTACAGGCCTTAGGGAGCTTTTTAAAGTGAATACCACCAAAGGTAGAGAAAATGATTTTCAAAAGAGTCTTCTAAAGATGATTTTTAAAAATTATTGATATGTGTTTGTGTGTGTATATAAAGTCTCTTCATATACATTAATAGAGATTTCATTTACTGGGAGAAATCTATACCTTTGTTGTAAGAGAGTTTATTGGTAATGATTGCCCTACCAGCATAAAGCTGTCATTTCACAAATTAGTCATGAAAAAGATTTCCTATCAAGCAGGACTAAAACAGACCCCATTTACTTCAAAAATGTTGGCAGTCTAACTTTTATATAACATGGAATTAAGGATGGTAAAAAATGGAAAATACTCTTAGGGTATGAGTGAAAGATGGTCAAGGACATAAGTTATTTCTGTGCTCATGGGATTAGTTGGAGCATATACTGATTTCATAAGGAACCAGTAGAACTGCCTGAAAAGTTCTACTTTCCCAGCCTGAGAATGGCTGGCACTATTCAGTGTTTTTTGTTTTTTCAGTCTAAGCAACATTCCTATGGGAATATGTTTTGGTACAAAGATTCAACATGTCCCAAACATCAAGTATGCTGTGACTGCAAACTTTTTTTTCCAGATTTTACACAAATTGTCAAATTATGCTGGAAGATGACCTTTCCCAAGAATGGGGACAATTCCTCTGGGAGGAAACGTTCTCTATTGGCAAAGGAGTCTTCTTCCCTTCCACATGTACATCACTGAAGAAAAGAAACTACTCTCCATGCAACAAAACAACAAATAAACTTTTACAACATTTTAGATTTGAAATATATAGGTAGGTCTGAGGAGTGGTGGTCAGGGCTGTGGGTTTGACCTCAGCCAACGGTTACCTAAGAACAATAGCCTTGGACATGGGTTTGCCAATGAGTATCTCTGGCAAGCCCCAGTTAACAGATGATTCTTTCAACTTGGAATATCATGTAGTAATGAATCCCTTCTGTGCCATTTCTCATCTGCTGACAAAGGATCCAGCAGCTATTAGCAACTCTAGAAAGTGATGTTTTGTGAAATTTCCAACTCAGTGTTTAATTAACCAATCTTATAAATGGTAAAAACGGTTGAGGAAAAAAAAACATTTCTTTTCTAAGTAAGTTTAAATATCAAGTCCAGAAAAAAATTCAAATCATATCATAATTATGTACACACAGTATAGTCATTTCATTCACCCATTCAACTAATACTGAACATTTACTGTGTACCTGGCAGTGTTCTAGGTGATAGAGGTACAGGGATGTACTAGACAAAGCCTTGACTCATGAAGCTCACATTCTGTACACTTGATACTATATAAAAGTTGTGAATCCAGTGCAGAGTTTACCTTGAGAAGTGAAACTCCCCTGACAGTGAACATGGTTCTAATTTTTCACTTAAAGTGAGAACATACCTTCATAGGTCTGTCACTGTTTGCAAAGTTATTGATAATGAATAAAGACTCCTGAAATCTCGATCCTCCACTTAGTGCTACATCTGCTATCAGCTGGCTTACAGCTATTATTATCTGTGGAAAGAAGAAAACACCATCTTTCAAATGTCTTTTGAACACATGCTGCTTGTTTTTATCAATGTACAAACCCATAGGCACTCATACAAAATGCTTCTTTTAAAGATATTAGAATGCCAACAAAATCTATTTTCTTCTTACATGAGGGGTTTAAATTCTTCTATTGAAACAGCAATGGTAGGGGCTTCCCTGGGGGCTCAGTGGTAAAGAATCTGCCTGCCAATGCAGGAGACATGGGTTCGATCCCTGGTCTGGGAAGATCCCACATGCCACAGATCACTGTGCCACAACTAGTGCATCTGCATTCTAGAGCCTGTGAGCTGTAACTACTGAGCCCACATGCCACAGCCACTGAAGCCTGCGTGTCCTAGAGCCCATGTTCTGCAACATGAGAAGCCACTTCAATGAGAAGCTGGAACACAGCAATGAAGAGCAGCCCCTACTCATTGCAAATAGAGAAAAGGCTACACAGCAATGAAGAATCCAGCACAGGCAAAAATAAGCAAAAAAAAAATTTTTTAAGCTAAAGACAAAATCATATCATAAAAAAAAAAATCAACTTCAGTAAAGCTGCAAGATACAAACAAAATTAATACAGAGAAATCCCTTGCATTCTTATACACTAACAATGAAAAATCAGAGAGAAATTAAGGAACAACTCCTTCACTACTTCAACAACAAGAATAAAAACCTAGGAATAAACCTCGCTAAAGAGACAAAAGACTCAAATGCAGAAAACTATAAGATACTGATGAAAGAAATCAAAGACAACACAAACAGATGGAGAGATATACCATGTTCTTGGATTGGAAGAATCAATATTGTGAAAATGACTATACTACTACCCAAAGCAATCTACAGATTCAATGCAATCCCTATCAAATTACCAATGGCATTTTTCACAGAACTAGAACAAAAAAAAAAAAAACAATTTGTATGGAAACACAAAAGACCCCAAATAGCCAAAGCAATCTTGAGAAAGAAAAATGGAGCTGGAGGAATCAACCTTCCTGACTTCAGACTATACTACAAAGCTACAGTAATCAAGACAGTATGGTATTGGCACAAAACCAGAATTATAGATCAATGGAGGTTTCTAGTTTCAAATTTTATTGAGATTTCTCTTGGTTTGATGTGAAAAATCTTCCAAACTCATAGTATAGCTAGACCTGAAACCATTTTCATAATTAGTGAACTGATACAATGGTAGATACAGGTATCTACCTTCAATATGCTTGCTAGTTAGTAGTTTTGGCAAAGTTGGGAATAAATGACATTTCTTTGATAGTTTCTTATTTGTTTTCACTAGTCTATCTCAGTGTGCTAGACTTCCAACTCCAGTGCCTCAGCTCTTTTATTTGTTTCTGACTAGGGCCTATCTAAATAGTTTAGACAGCAGTACATGTTATAACCTATACATTACATAATGATTAACAGTACAATGCCACGTAATGGTGCTCTTAGGCCTCACTGATGGCTCAGCAGTAAAGAATCTGCCTGCAGTGCAGGAGATGCAGGAAATGTGGGTTTGATCCCTGGGTTGGGAAGATACCCTGGAAGAAGGCATGGCAACCCACTCCAGTAATCTTGGCTGGAGAATCCCATTAAGAGAGGAGCCTGGTGGGCTACAGTCCACAGGGTCGCAAAGAGTCAGACATGACTGAAGCAACTGAGCATGCATGCATGGTGCTTTTAAATGTCTCAGGCTCCTTTTAATGAATGCTTATATGATTCAGGCTAAGGTGTTAGTGGCCAGAAGCTTTACCCCTTGTCCTGAGAAGCAAGATACTGTTGGAGTTGGGTGCAGGCTCCCAACTGACCTAGATTCAAACTTTATCAATTATGCACTGAATGGCATTGAGAAAGTGAATTAACTCCCCTGTGCCTCACATTCCTTAAAGGCAATATAGGGATAATAACAATACCTACATTATAGAGCTGTTATGAGGATTTAAAAGATCATAATCATAATACTACACTTAATCAGTTTATTTAGCACTTAGAACCAGAATCTGCACTTTATTAATTCATTTCTATTTGAATATAGGACTTCAGACAAGTTGATGTTTTAACACAGAAGAATGGACCCTAACAGGGAAATTCAAAAATATCAGCACACTAATTGCAGAAATGCTTTAAGGGAAGGTGGTACTCAAGTGACATCTCTATGAAAGCAAATATTAGATACTCCAATATATAATGTTAGACCTAGTATCCAAAAACAATTAGATAGAAGATTTTCACAGAAAGCATATACTTCTATCAGATTTTCACATCACTGATGACGTTTCTAAAAAGCTACTTATGGCCATTTCCTCATTTATAACCCAGTCTCCAATAAACAACTGCAATGGGACTGACCGTGGCAGTAAAGATAGAAATATGATCGAGCATTTCCATATTACAACTGAGCCAAGAACTCCCAACTGTGTTTTAGTTCAGACCTGTTTCATCACATAAGCAAAAAATTATAGAGATGTTGAATAACAACTGCCACATACTAAGTGTCTGTTATGAGCTAGGCATTTTGTGCCTGGCACTACACACACTTTACTTTTATCCCTCATGACAAACCCTGCAAGCTGAAACATACTTGGCCTTATTTTCCAGATGAGGCAAATAGTTAAGATGAACTGAGGTAAAATCCCCAGGGTCACATATTAAGTAAGTAGCTAAGCTGTGATTTAAGTCCAGGTAGGTATGTTTCTGGAGAAGGCAATGGCACCCCACTCCAGTACTCTTGCCTGGAAAATCCCATGGATGGAGGAGACTGGTGGGCTGCAGTCCATGGGGTCGCTAAGAGTCGGACATGACTGAGTGACTTCCCTTTCACTTCACTTTCGTGCATTGGAGAAGAAAATGGGAACCCACTCCAGTGTTCTTGCCTGGAGAATCCCAGGGACAAAGAAGCCTGGTGGGCTTCTGTCTATGGGGTCGCACAGGGTCGGACACGACTGAAGCGACTTAGCAGCAGCAGCAGCAGGTATGTTTCCAAAGTACATGTTTTCCATTAAACTTTTGAGACTTCACTCATTTTTTAACTAACTGCACATGCTGAAGCATGACAAAACACAAGTACTTCGTTTGTTACTTAATCATCTCTTTAATACTCACCATAACCATATGAGGTAGGTATAGATATTTACCAGTGTTTTACTTATGAAGCATCTGAGGTACTAAGAGACTAAAGAGTCCTTGCTAAGGTCACAAAGTATGTTGATATTCATGGAATCTGGAATCTATGCTCTTAATATCTCTGTTCTCAAGCAGTGTTGTCCAGTAGAAACAGGATATGAGTCATATGTGTAATATTAAATTGTCTAGCAGCCACATCAAAAAGTAAAAAGACACAAGTGAATTTTGATTTATTTTACTTAAACAAACATATCCAAAATATCACTTCGACATATAGGTAATATAAAACAATTGAGATATTTTACTTCTTTGTACTTAGTCTTCAAAAGTCAATTTGTCTTGAATTCAGACTAGCCAAATTTTAAAAGCCAGATGGCCAGCTGTGGCTAATAGCTTTGTATTAGACTGGGGAGCTCTAGATCTTAATGTAGAGAGGCTAAAGATTGAACAGAAAAAAGAGAAGCTTCGGTTTTCACTGACCTGCAGATGTGTCCTTAAAAAGGTTTTCCTTTTGGTGTACTCAAAGTTGTTTCTCATCAGAAGATACAAAAGTGCAGAGGCTTCGTTCCTGGTTGAGCTTATCTTTGACGTGCAGCACTTTAAAACCTCATAGCAAAATGCAGCACACATGTTTACCCTTCCTTTGAAAAAGGCCGAGGGAAACTAAACAATAGGAAAAACATAAATAAGTATCTGAAAAACCATAAAACAGAAATCAATCAACTATCAAGTGCCTACAGTATTCTCCCTAAAACTAAGCTGGGTGCTTTGAGGATACATGATCAACATAAGATTAGGGCACTACTCTGGATAATCCAAGCTAGATAAAAACATAAAGACCAGCATGTATTCATGAATGACTGAAATGATGACTCATTTCATGATTATGGTCTCAATTTGGGCCTTAAAAATGGGAAGGCCAATCTGCATTACTTACTCTTTTGCTTTATATTTAAACAGTTCCTTATATTATAAACTTTCAAATGCTAGGAAAATTATATCAAGAATCTATTCAGCAAATAAAGTTGATCTTTTAACAAAATGGAGTACAGATGAAGTGTAAACACACAAACATAAACATGTGCCTCCTCTACTCATAAACAGTGTTGAATAAAATACAGTTTGGCATAGAAAAAGTACAAAAGTGACTATTTAATCCTCAAAACAGGCAAGTGACTGCTACTTTTGGAATGTATTCAGTCTGCTTTGTGGAAAATAAGCTATACATAGAACATAGGCTTATTGCAAACTTCCATGCTCACATGTCTAGGCAAGTGAGTACTAAGCTGCTCCAGGGTACACAATGGATTTTTTCAGGGAGTGTGAAGCTAGATTCTTTCAAAATCATTCTCAGGAATCTTGGATTTAAACACATATTATAGGAATCTATCTTCTTTTTATCATCTTAACACTTAAGTACAATGCTTCTTACTGTTTATGCTTCTTCATTTATTAATGAACATTTAATAAATGTTTTCTAGCTGGCATTGAAAAAATCTCTTCAATGGTTTCACCAGATTAAATGAATCTTGTTGGGCAAGATACACCTGTATGAAAATACAGGAAAGGAAGGCACTGCGGTAGAGTAATCTGCTATAGGAAGTCTTCTATCACTTCTCTGAGTGGGCAATGACCAAAATATTCAATGACCTTGTAATTGCCAATTTTGATGGACTCCCTTTCCACCTGATCTTATTAGGCCACTCTGTACTGCATAATATTGATACTCTCTACTTTGGCTTCTTTCTTGCCTTTCTTGCTATTTCTGTGACTGCTCCCTTTCATCTCCTCCATAGACTCCTCTTCCAACCCCTTCTATCTTGCTTTTCTCCAACATACTGCTCTTAACTTTTTTTTTTCTTTTTTTTTTTTTTTTTTTTGCTCTTAACTTTTTGTTGTTGTTCTTGCTCTTCCTGTACAGACTCTCCAGGGGAACTTAAACCACTCCCATGGTTTCAACTGCCATGGGTATGCTGATGATCTCCCTAACTCACTCCGTTCCAGCTAAACTGAACTTTCAGTTCCAAGAATTTCAAGCGCTATCCCTTCTCCCTAGCATGTTTTTCCTTGAGCTTTTCAAACAGTTGGCCCCTTTACATATTTCAGGTCTCATTTTAGAAGTGACAAACCCGGATTCCAACTATATGACATTCTGGAAAAGGCAAGACTGGGGAGACAGTAAAAAGACTGTTGATTACCAAGGGATGGTGGGGAGGGGAGTGTTGAATTGATGGAGATTTTTAGGGCAGTTAAAATACTTTGTTTGATACTAAGATAGGTACATGTCATTTGTCCAAACCTACGGGATATGCACCAAGAATGAAACTTAATGTTCACTGTGCTCCTTGTTGTTTAGTTGCTAAGTCGTGTCTGACTCTTTTTGCAATCACATGGGCTTTAGCCTGCCAGGCTCCTTTGTCCATGGGATTTCCCAGGCAAGAATACTGGAATAGGTTGCCATTTCCTTCTCCAGGGGATCTTCCCAAGACCCAGGGATCGAACCTGCATCTCCTGCATTGGCAGGTGAGTTCTTTACCACTGAGCCCCCAGGGAAGCCCACGTGCAAGATTATGTGTCAATGTAAGTTCTTCAATTGTAATGGATGCAGCACTCTGGTGGCAGATGTTGATAATGGGGGAGGTTGTATGTATCTACGTGGAGGTGGAGATATATAGGAAATTTCCGTATTTCCCATTGGATTTTGCTGCGAATTTAAAACTTGTTTCAAAACATAAAAGTCTTAATTTAAAAAGTTAAAATATAAAAATAAGTGACAAACCCATCAAAAGTAACACCCACAAAGCATTATCCTCTATTTCACCACCTTGGTTCCTTCCAACAACTTGTTCCGATTACTATTTTATTTACTTATTTATTTTCTCTCCCCCTTCCACCCACTGAAATCTTCATGAGAGCAGAGATTATGCTTCTGTACTATATTCAAAGAGATTTTCCCATACCTGCAACAATTTTTTAATACAAATCTAATTAGTTGCTTTCCTGCTCCCCGACACCTAAAAGATGAAATCTAACTCATGAAAATCTAGCTCATGAAAAACATGAGGACATAACCATCTGGTCCCCACTGACCTCTTCAGTCTCATCTCAATTGCTGAGTCCAAACTAAATCCTAACTTCAGTGCTGCAGAGAAGTGTTGCTCAATTAGTGTTTCCTGTCCTTCCATTTACCCTCAGTTGTCTGTAGGCTTCCTTTATCCTAATGGTGTTTGTAGATGTGCATCAGTGTGTGCTTTCCTCTACTGGACAATAAGCCCTCAGACTGTATCTTTGACACAAAGTCTGACACCAATAATTAATTACCCATCCAGTCACTGTTCATTAAATGAATTATTTCTGAATCTCTTTCCCTTAGTTTCTTGTCATATGCTTCTACTGAACTCAGTTTTTCATTTATTTCTTTATTCACAAAATTGCATTAAAGAATGGCAATTTAAAAATAAACCTTCAAAATCATCTACTTTTCTATCAATTTGGGACAATAAGTTGCTATACAAATAACGACCAAAAAAGTTGCTGAGCTAGCCTATTCCACAAATCAGTTAACTGAATTTGTCTTGTTGGAGTTACACATACCGGGGTGGAGGCCTAGACTGTGCCTTTCCATAATTTTAACTTCATCTTGGTTTCTGATACTTAACAGACCAGAAATAAATTTTTGCTGAGTCATATTTGTTCCTAAAAACCTAGTCTGAAGTTTTAGTTTACATGACGTAAATGGCCTGAAAATCTGGAGCTCACAGATACAATTAGCACTGAAAGGAAGGATTCATTCATCTGAACATGTATTAAGTGCCTACCACTTGCAAGATATCCTACAAGGCCCTGGGGTTTTATAACTTGTCTCTGCTTTCAAAGTGATTATACATGAGCTCACTCAGTTTATATATCTGCAGCATGATAATACTTTAAAAAGAAACCAAAGAGAAGAAATATTGGCAGTTGATAACTTTACCATGACACTCCTCAAAGGAGCCTAATGAAAAAAAAAAAGGAATAACAAGATGAAATTAAAAGCACATGGTGATTTTAGGGAATTCGTGGTCAGGCCCTCTTTCTGTATTTTGCTGTTCTGTATTAATGCTATAAAGGCAGGATTTAATGGCTTCATTATCTGAGATTTGGATATCCTGTTCCCCTGATCTTTCTTACCAAGAAGCAAGGCCACTTGCAGCCACAAAGATTTGTTCCTTACCTTACTAATGAACGCTCACAGTGAGGCAAAGACATGTTTCAGCGACACTTCAGACTGCCCATTTTTAAGAAAAGCAAGATGAATATCAAATAGTTTTTTCATTAATGGGTTGTGGCTATCATTATTTAAAAGTTGACTCTAGAAAACATAAAAAAGCTTTTTTTACAAAATAGTTTATGCTGCTCCCCCTAAAATGAGAGAACAGGCTTTACCAATACCTGTTCATCAAACCACTGCTTGAAAAATAACAATAAGAAGCTTAACATAATCTAAAAACATTTCTGCCATCTTTCAATTTGGAAATCTCAAAATACTATAAAAACTAAATCCATACTTAATAGCTTACTTTTAAATAGATGAAAAAAAATCTTTTTCCAGTATACCACAGCAAAAACAGAACTATTATAGGAAATGTATTTTCTACTAACCTAATCAAGTTGCTTCTTAATTAAGAAATCAGTAAATTAAAAATGGATACACGATAACTAGCCTTTGTACTTCTCTGACGGAAATAAAGTAATGTAAGAATTAAGGAAAACATCAATTCTATTTTAAAATTCTATTATCCAATTCATTTTTAAATGTATGTTTAGTGTATGTCTAGCCACTGGTGACAATTAAACCCTCTATGAGGAGAGATAATAACAGGTATCACAACTGAAAGACTACACAAACTGTTTAAAGGTTCCTTAGATACTAATCAGGAATAGGCTGCAGAATCTCTTTATGAAGTATTAAATTTGCTCTGATTAATGTGCAACTCAAATTCACTTTTTATTGTGCCAGTAAATAAGACATTTGATTTGTTAAAGCGCCTGTCTAGCAAAATCTGCACTCTTATTCCTTTCTTCAAATTCAGATATTTCTTAATTTATTTAACATACGTATCTTGGTAGATGACAGGCACTATCCTAAGTGCTTTAGAAATATTAACTCACTTTTTTATTGTGAGACTGGAGGTGCAAAGGGGGACTGCATATGGGCACCAAGGATCTTTTTGAGATAATGGGAATGACTGGATTGTAATGACTGCACAGCTCTGTAAACTTACTAGAGATATAAAAGAAACTAGAAATTGTGGAGAAGCATCTATTGGTTTGTGACCCTTTCTGTTTAAAAAAGAATGCATTGATTAATGTCTTCAGCCCTGCTCTCCTATCCCTTAAGAAACTAATTAGCAGGTTACAACTTGGCCATAAGCAACAACAAAAAACCAAAACCATATGCATATTTGTAACAGATTTAATGGTAACACTGATAGCCAGAATCCCAGAATGGTGCTCCATCTTTCTGGTTCCTCCCTTAGTCTACTAAGAGCATAGGGCAGTGGTTATAAGCAAGGACTCTTGTGATAACTGGCCAAGATTAAAACCCTGATCTGCTACTGACTAGCTATGTGACATTAAGTTCCCTGTGAGCTTCACTTTTCTCACTTTAAAATGGGAAAAATAATAATATCTACATAACAAAGCTAGTGTAAGGATTAAAGGTGAGTTAATAATTGTCCTTTTAAGTTGATTGAGTAATTTACATACAACAAAATTTACCTATTTTAAATTTATGATTCAATTATTTTTAATAAATTTACAGAGTTGTGCAGTCTTTGCAATCCATTCATTCCCATCATCTCAAAAAGATCCTTGGTGCCCACCTGCAGTCCTCTTTTCTACCTCCAGTCCCACAATTAAAAAGTGAATTAATATTTCTAAAGCACTTAGGACAGTGTCTGTCATCTAACAGAGATGTCAACTAACAAGAGATGTATGTTGCATAAATAAGAAATGTCTGACTAGGAGGAAGAAATAACAATGCAAACCTTGAAACCAAATGTCTTATTTACTGGCACAATAAAAAATGAATTTGGGTTGAATTTTAATCAGAACAAACAATACTTCATACATCCTGCAGTCTATTTCTCTTTACTATCTAATTCAGTTTTCCCTTATAAGACTCTTTGAGAAGCACAGGCCTGGTTTCCATAGTAAACCTGGAGGCCTGAAGAAATTAACTGAATTACTTTAAGAAGGGGAAAGAAAAGAAAAAATATCTGTGTAACTCAGACAAAGAGCCAGCAAGAGTTTTCACTTTTGACTTCTCCCACTACTGTTACCTCACATTATGGTTATATGGGCTCCCCTGGTAGCTAAGCTGGTAAAGAATCCCCCTGCAATGCGGGAAACCTGGGTTCAATCTCTCAATTGGGAAGATCCCCTGGAGAAGGAAATGGCAACCCACTCCAACATTCTTGCCTGGAGAATCCCAGGGACAGAGGAGCCTGGCAGGTTACAGTCCATGGGGTCGCAGAGTCAGACACAACTGAGCGACTAAGCAAAGCACATAGTTATATAGTGTTTATTCAAAGCTCTCTACCACCCATTATTTCATTTTACACCTTCAACAACCCTGCAAGATAACTACTTTCAATTTGTTCTTCTTTTATTTTTTAATTCTAGCAATGATGATTTGTAGTGAGAGGCAAGCATCTGAGTAAAACCAGTAAACCCCTGACAAGGGATGCCAGCCAGTCAGCCAGTCTGCCTGGACATCATCTGGCTTGACAAGACACCTCATCTCAACAGGTACTTGGACAGGCTGACTCAATCATAATTTAGGCTAAAATTAACTGGATATTTTCATAAAAGTATGAAAAAAAACCTGTTTTTAACCACAAAAATAACAGAGAAGGAAAATAAGGAACAAATTATTAACAGTCCAACTCTCTCATTCTAAGGATGAGTCTCAGTGATTTCTTGAGGTCACACTAGATCTGCCACCCAAGTTTCCTGACTGCTCACTGGGGGCTTTTATACTGCACTAAGCTTCATCTGCCTAGTTAATTTTTGTGTATTTTCTTTGCAGTGATACTGACTAAATTCTAACTTTTCATTTTTACCTTGAAACACTGAGTGAAAAATGATATGGTATCTAGCACTGTTAGGGAAACTTCAGTAGCAGTATTTCCTTCAAGAAGTGCCTGGTGGAAAATGTCTGCTTCAGTTGTTGAAGAACCTGAAATTAAAAAAAAAAAAAAGGAAATTAAAACTGTATGACACAAGGATTCACATAACAGTTTTGAATGATTTTCTCTCCCAAAGACTCAGAGAGAGAGACAAGCAAAAAGACACCAGGCTCTCAGTACCTGCAGACTTAATGAGTTTCACTGTATTTACTCCTTAATCAAATACGATCTGGGTTAATCAATTCTGCTATTTTTTTTTTACTTCAGCTCTGTATAAACAGCTCTGCAACAAATAAATAGGTGCCAACTTCCTTGTAGACAAGATGCGAGTGATGAACTAGGTATGTAACTAAGAAATAACATGGGAGGCATTTTAGACTGTGCTGTTAATTATATGTGCAAAAATGAGAAACTCATAGAAATGCAGCTATGTTATGTACAGTGGTTCCCTATGGCCTGATGTTTTCAATGATGCCAGTGGTATGAGACTTGTTTCTAAATCAGAAGGAAAACAAAGCATTTGGGCCAACTGAAAGACATAGGTTCTTTACATTGTTCCAAGTGACAAAGAACAAAGCTGAAGGCTGTACCACTTGCATTTTTTTTGAAAGGTCCTGAGTCTAGTAGCTCAGCATCCATCTGATCAAGACATTTGTGTTTATTATTAGTCCTTACGGCAGTCAGTTCTGCTGACTTCCTCTTATGCAACCTCTAAAGGACTGTATGGAAATGAACATTTTCTCACTCTTTGACTTTTTATTAAGATTTGCTTTTTAGAGGATAGCTTTCATTTATATGACCCTCTAGCTTCCTCCCTGTCCTACTGAACTTGTCAATATTTCAACCTGTGTGAAACACATCTTAGTCAAAATAGTATTTACAGTGCTCTGATCTCTACAGACAGCTCAGCATGGGTAATCCCTTAAAAATCACTGAATGAAAAATAGTCACTCTATAAACAAATATTATATATACTATTATATTCAAATGTCATTATTTGCATTAAAGTACGGATAAAAGATATTGAATGTAAAATAAAAATAATAATTCAATGAGAAAATTAATTTCCTTCATATTAAACTAAGAACTCACTATTAACTAAAATTGCTAAAAACAATCCATGCATATTTGATATTACATTCATATATGATGAAATGACTGTACAGAAACAGAGATGTGAAATGATCTCCAGCTGTATGATGATTTAGGTTAAATAGTATTAATGTCTGTTTCAAATGGGTACCCTACCCACATTCTGCACTTACTGTGATTAAGTGTAAATGAACTTTCCAGGCTACTAAGATGCTGAAGTCGGGCCTGCATTATTCCTGATCTGTTTCGAAGAGCTGGCATGGTTTGTGATTTTCGGTCTACTCCAAAGTGTTTTGACAGCCAGGCATCATGCACCCTAAAATAAATGTTAAAGTTAGAAAATGGATTACTCTAATACTGTATCTCAGTGTTACATTTTTTTAAACTAATAAATGACTAGGTTTCCACATAAACACTGTGCTATGCTCAATATTCTACCAATTATTATTTGGCTTAAATGAGACATCACTGGGAATTGTATGATGCTTACTGTATATTTTAAATACCTTATACTATAAGAATACAAGTGAGGAATTTAGAGAGTTTCTTACTTTCCGTCCTCTTCTCAAAAATATTAGACAGTGCACAATATATCAGAGTGGACAATACTCCAATAAGATTCCATCTTTATCTCAGGAGATAAGGAAAGGCAAGAGTCAGAGAAAACAATGAGAGGGACACTCAAGAGTTGACATGGCAGGAGGTGGTTTCCTGGAGTCAGATATTTAAGAATGAGCACTATCTAATCTGTTTCTGGACCGGAGTTAAACTCGGATCAGAATTTTTAATTCTACAAAGATGTCTATTTGCACATTTTTATTTTGTTTTCCTTTAATTTTTAGGGTTTCATTTAAAAAAATTAACAACTAGGTAATGCGGGGACTGAGAAAAAAAGAGTTTGTCCATCCTCTAGTAAACACAGAGGGCAGGTCACCAGAATCTTAGAGGTTAAGGTTCATGGTGGTAGTTACCATAGCAGTTCCCAACCAGTTCCCAGTGCTGGGGAGACAGCAGAAATCGTCACCTGAATTATTAGGATGTCCCAGAGTCTCAGCAATAAACCTAATCCAAACCACCTCTTTGGGCTTCCCTCATAGCTCAGTTGGTAAAGAATACACCTTGCAATGCAGGAGATCCCAGTTTGATTCCTGGGTGGGAAGACACCCTGGAGAAGGGATAGGTTATCCATTCCAGTATTCTGGCCTAGAGAATTCCATGGACTGTACAGTCAATGGCACCGCAAAGAGTCAGATATGACTGATAGACTTTCACGTTCTTTCAAACTGCCTCTTTAGTTTTTGGAAGTGCCATGAAATTTACTTCAATAAAGAAAATAATTCTATTTAAGTTCCTTTAATGACTACCTCTACCTCTGAAATATATTTTATCAAAATAAGCAAGTAATCTTTTCCTTAGGATCCCACAAACATTTTTATTTCACTAAGACTTACACAGCAAAAAGAAGAAAGAAATAATATATAATGCATGCTATAATTACTGTTGGGGATTTCAGTTTACATTACTAATTGAGGTGAATACCGATAGGTTGTACACAAAAGTACACACCTGACAGTTGTCCTCACTTGACAATTTCCTGCCATCCCTTGGATCTAGCCTTTTCTCACATCCTTCAGAAGAGACAAGCATCTGTTCTAGGATTAGACCGGAAACTATGCACATCAGTCTAACCATTATCCTTTGGAAAACTTAAAAAAAGTATCACTTCACATCAGGTTAATTTCAACTTTGAGTTGAGAAGCATTAAATAAATTATGAGTATCTTAAGGCTAACTCAAAATGAAGCACATAGGTTTTACATGGAATGATTAAGACTGCCCTCTGTTGGAAGAGAAGAAAAAAAGAGGAAATTGCAGTGCTATGGGAATTACCTTGCTATGATTCTTTTCCCCATGTATCTAAAGTGAAACAAACATACTCTAGAAAGAAAAACAGTAGCATGTTAGTACTATATCACCATACTTTGCATTTTAACAAATAATATTTGAAAATTCATGTGTTACAAAGAATGGCCTATTTAAAATCATACTACAATAATATGTTTTGGTATACACAAATAAATATACAACCACCAACCATATTATATCACTCTACATTTATTTGCTACAATTACTTCAGCACTAAAAAGTCTCAGGTCTTCATATACAATTCTAATGACATATTTTTTTTTCTAATGACATATTTTTAAAAAACATATCAATGCAAATCATCCTTCGAGCTTTATAGTGTGTGTCACAGCAAAGGTCTCTAATATAGTCATAAACACCTAAAAAGGTTCTTAAGCCCTAAAACTTGTGGCAATTGCTATATTCTTTATAATGGCATTAAGCCACTTTCTAGTATAGAAAATCCCAAACATACAAGTAGAAAGGACAGCGAACTAAACCCCAAATACCCAGCACCCACCAGCTTCAACAATTATCAATTCATGGTCACTCCTGTTTAACTTCTACCCCAAACATGTCCTTTCCTCTCCCTCTACACTTACTACCTCCTCCATGTTTTTAAAGTAAATCCCCAACAACATCATCTATTTTCATCAGTGAATATTTCAATATAACTAGAGTAGTTTTTTTTTAATCCTTCTTTGTTTGCACATATTTTCTCCAAATGTTTTGCTGGACATGCACATACAATATCATATATGTGTACTATTTATTTTAAAATGTATTTAAAAATTACACATCACTCTAATTTTTCTTTTACCTTTCAATAAAATAGCTCAGCAAACAATATAGGACAACTTCCCCCCTCTACTTAGGAAAAAACGCTAGCTTTTTTCCCTCAAGTATCTTGGAATATATATACATATACACACAAACACACATTTCTGAAGTGGGTAGAATTACTCAGCTCTATCTAAGGGTACACATTCTAAACTCCAACATTTAAGGGGCTCCATTAAGCCAGCATCTGCTCTAAATGAATGATTTAGGACAGCTGGTGCCACTTCCAGTTTTCCAGATCACACAAAGATTCCTGATGGTCTGTAAAGATGGGCTATTATTAGCTAGAGTTTTCTATAATATCGCAAGTATTTCGCATACATGTTTTTCTTCTATGTGTGAAGAAGCTATACGTCAACCTATAAACTATGAAAATAGTTTAACATTCCCTACATTTTGTAAAAATATGCTGATGAAAACAAAAAAGGAGTAATATTTCATTAACTATCAACATTAAGCTCCCAAAAATAAGAGGAAATTTTATGAAAATAAGACAACTTACTCTAGAAGTATGAGAATGTTTATGAGCTCCTGGGGAGATACTTTGTTCCAGTAGGTTAAGAGTGTATCTGAAAATGGAATAAAGTGTTATAGCTTGAAATAACAGAGACCGGTAACAGCAAATATTAACATCATAGTGAATTACAAAGTACCAGTAACTTTAGTTTCAATAACCATCAACTCATAACCAGTTCTGTCTCATCTGAATCCTGCCCTCCTATCTCATCTCACTGCCCAATACCCACACTACACTCTATTGAATTAATTTCACATATACTGCTTAATCTATAATTATTTTCAACTTTAACAATTATTATTATTTACTTTATAAATGTTCTTTTCGATGGCTTATCATCCCTGAAGCCAGGAAGCGAAATAGACCTAGGGTTTTCCATAAAACTTCATGCAAAATGGTGCATTTATGTGCATTGTTCAGAAGGTAGGGTCAAGCACCTTTGCCTGCTACTCAAAGGGCTCGGAGAACTAAAAAGTTTAAGAACTTGAGAGGAAATGTGATAATTTATTTTCTTCTTTCTCTTTGGATTATTAACCCTGAAGTCCTAGCACTATACATACATACCACACAGATTCATGGAAGAACTATTTTAGATATAAAAGCCCCTAAACCTATCACATATACTTCTCTTTTGAGCTGTTCTTTTTTTTAACTTCCAACACACTCACTGAAACTTTTTTAAAAGAAAAATATTACCCCCACTTAACCTTCCATTCCATTTTTTAACCTAATCAGATATAGCTAATGGTGTCAGGAGTTTCACTTCTAAATTTTAAAAACCTAGTGAAAGTGTTAGTCACTCAGTTGTGTCCGACTCTTTGTGACCACATGGACAGTAGCCTGCGAGGCTCTTCTGTCCATTCGGAACTCTCCAGGCAAGAATACTGGAGTTGGTTGCCATTTCCTTCTCCAGGGGATCTTCCCGATCCAGAGATTGAACCTGGCTCTCCTCCATTGCAGGCAGACTCGTTACCTACTGAGCCACGAGGAAAGATCTAGCATGGATCACAACAGTAGTCAGTTACAGAATTGCCAGTCTCCAGAGAGCCTCTTAAATCTAGGAATGGACAACTAGGCAATGTTGCCTAAACGGAGGGGTGATAGGGAGGAAAGAGAGCATGGCTTTTGACTTTATGTCCAACTTACTAATGACCATGGGTATTTGTGGCTTTCAATGATTATAAAATACTGACTGTCAGGAATAAAGATGCTAAAATAGGGTCAAATTAACTTGCTTCAAAAATAAATCAAGGGGTAAGTTCCAAGTCACTCCCCCCTCTTGGGACGCACTTCAGCTCAGAGGGGCTTTCCCAGAAGTCACTGCGTTTCCAGTCTCCCTAGTCCTCAGTCAGGCATAAGGTGGCCTGAAGGTGGCGTCTTCCCTCCCTTGTGCCTTGGCTCTTCTCGGCAAAAGGAGGCTGGTGTCTCCTTCCAGCCCCTACCTGCGTCCTGCTGTCCACCCCTGAGCCATCTTTGATCCATCCTCTCGCCCGCCCGGTGCACTGAGACCACTTCACAGGTCTGCAGAAGGGGTGAAACTCTCGTTCGGTTGGCGGCCCAGTTCTAGTTGACGGCCCTTCCGCCATTTTTCGGTGGTGCCTGTCTCCACTATTTCCCAGTCCCAGTCAGAGAATCAAGATGAAGGCGGGGGACGTGGGTGAAGAAGACAGGGAAAGTGGGCAGAGCTCTTCCGAAGGAGATAAAATGCAGGTTAGCCTCTGTGATGTGTCTTCTGAGGAGTTTAAAAAAACCTGGCTAACACTAAAAGAGCTCCATGACAGAGAGCTACGCCGACTTCAGGGGGAAATAACCAGTTTGAGGAAAGAGCGATTGTCAGACGGGAGGCGGACAGGCTCCGAATGCAGAATTAAAGAGTTGACGGAGCAACAGAGAGCCCTGAAGGACACTATCCATGACCTGCGAGGTCAATTAAACACCAAAGTATGTGATCGCTGTACAGTAAACGAAACGTACAGGAATACGCTACAGCAAGAATTTTATGATATCCAACAAAAAAATCTTAAGTTTCTTAGTGACCTCACAGCAGAAAGGAATAAATTAAGAGAAGAAAACAAGCAGCTTTTGGCTAGGCTCAAGATGAAACAGCAAGAGTTTCGCCATTCTTCTTCCGATAGTGATGACGACTTTGTCCCTGGGTCTCAAACGAGCGAGTCAGTTATTTCGACCAGGGACTCTCCGCCTGGACCTGAGAGTCATGTGGCTGTCAAGCTGATAACGCAAACAAATACCAAACAGGTGAAATCTAGAGGGAAAAAGAAACAGCCACACAGTTCCAAGTTTCAGGTTCCATTTTACAGTCAGGACGTCTTGGAGGTGCCAGAGAGCCCTCAGGAGATTTCCTCTAACAGAAGTAATCCTATGGCAATAAAGAGTGGCAGTCAGAAGTCAGCTAGCACTGTTGCTTCAGCATCTACAGTCGGCCCTCAAACAGTGTATGGATTTCCAGATGACTCCAGCCTTCCTGATGCCACGCTTGGCCATTCACAAAGCAAATCAAATTTCACACAGAGGACCTCCTCACAGAGGATCTCCACACCAAAGCGTGGACCTGAGACTGATTTCCCTCGGAGCCTTTCCAGTATTTCTCTAGAAGAAGACGTACCTACCGAAATATTATCTGAAACTTCAGAGGAAAGTGTGATTGATTATAGCAAAAGCATTTTTGCTCCTTTTACACGGAGAGGCGAAAACACCACCACTTTACATCTATTTCCTTTAGACAATACTTCAAGCTCTAAAGTGACAAGACCATCATTTGGTGTTTTTCAAGTTTTAGTGAGAGAGAGCAGTAGTGAGACACCTTGCAGTGAACAGTCCACAGCAAGGAAGAATACTAATGGAGCTACAGGTGCAGCCCATGATGCTGGTAAGCCACAAGGTGAGACTCAGCCTTGCACTTCGGGGTCTTCAATAAAGAGAAAAGTGAAGATACAGCTAAAAAAAGGGAGGAAGTAGCTTTCTCTCCATCTCTCTCTTAAGGAGACTGCTTTTCTTTCCCAAGAGGACAGTCTTCCTATCAATTCAGACTATTTAACATTTGTATTCAGACTATATAACTGAAAATTCCTGACTTTGATTCTACTTCCCAGAATATAATATACAGGCCATAAAAAGTTGGGCAAATGACTAAGACTTTGAAACAGTGACTTATTGCCAGTTAATAAAATTCAGCTACAAAGAAAGAAACTTAGTTTTCAGAATCCCTCTACTTCTATATAAGAGGTCTACCATCTTTTTGTTGAAATTAAGCTGCTAGTGTCTATGAGTCAGTGTGTGCCATGCTAAATTGGTTTAGTTGTGTCCTACTTTTTGGAACACTATGGACTGTAGCCTGCCAGGCTCCTCTGTCCGTGGGATTCTCTAGAAGAATACTGGAGTGGGTTGTCATGCCCTCCTCCTGGGGATCTTCCCATCCATGGAGTCTCTTAGACTCCTGCATTGGCAGGCGAGTTCTTTATTACTAGTGCCACCTGGGAAGCCCTTATGAGTCAATAGAAGGCTTAAAAAAAAGAAAGCCAAGAGAACACCTAAAAGGCTGGACTGTAAGAGTTCAACCCTGAAATACATATAAATGAAATACTTACTGGACTTGACAAGGTAACTACAATACTGACACTGAGAAAGATTCAGAAGCAGATAGTTTGCAGAATAAAATGAGTATGACTTTACAGATACATACAGCATGACTTACAAAAGAGAAGATGTGACACAGACTGTATACTAGTTATTAAAATTTGCTTTTAAAAATAAAAAACCAAGAACAGAAGAGTTACAAACCTCATTAACAAAGACTAAGTATTGAGCAAGCAAGGTCAGCATTTACAAGAGGAGACCTTTTCAAGAAACAAAGCAGTTATGGTTTTACCCATAACATAAAGCAGCCAGTCTTTCTGGTGGCTTGTCACTGGTTATCACAGTGTGTGTGTGTGCACACATGTGCATGCACTTGCATACATATGCAAGTGTGCACATGTGTACTGGAGTGGAGGAGGGGAGAACTACTCAGCCATGCATGTCTCTCTCTTCTTCCCTTTCTTCTCTCCTCCCCCTACCACCCTCATTTTCCCTGGCTGTAGTGGTATTCAGCTCCTTTTTTCCTTACAGTTTTTGTTCCCCTTGTATTCTTGAGCCTTTTGAAAAAACAAAGTTATTGAGTGAATTCGTGTGCCATAAAACTCACCCTTTTAAATAGAGTACAATACAGTAGTTTATGGTATATTTAAAAATTTGTAAAATCATCACCACAGTTTTAGAATATTTTCATCACCCTTAAAAAAAGCCCATACATAATAGCAGTCACTTTCTACATTCCCCCACTTTTTAGCTTGTGGGGAGACAAAAACAATAAGCTGTGGCTATGGTTGTTAATTTGATTCATTATTTCTTGGAATGAAATACCACCAGGGTTGAATATTATTGCCTTTTACATATTTCTTTCCCAAAACATGGAAGCTTATAACATAGTCTCAATAATCTTTGACTTTTACTCTAAATCATACATTCTAAGTAGTTGAAGATTCTAGTTTTTAAAAACTGTTTTATTAATGTACTTTAGAATTAACTATTCATATCTAGCTTTTGATGTTTTTCAATCTCTCTGGCAAGTTAACAACTCATTTCATGTTTTTATATCCTGCATTATTACAAAAATGTTTAAAATAATACTTAAGAACAAAATATAGAAAATAAGTAAAATTTACTGTATTATGATTTGACTTTTATTCTAAATCATACATTGTTAGTGCTTGAAGATTCTACTTATTTAAAACTTTTGTCAATGTGTTTTAGAATTAACTATTCATATCTAGCTTTTGATGTACTTCAATCTCTCTGGCAAGTAACTATCAACTCATTTTATGTTTTTATATCCTGTATTATTACAAAAATGTTTAAAATAATATTTACTAAAAACAAAATAGAAAATAAGTAAAATTTACTGTATTATGATTTGACTTTTATTCTATATCATACATTGTTAGTACTTGAAGATTCTATTTACTTAAAGCTCTTTTGTTAATGTATTTTAGAATTAACTTCATATCTAGGCTTTTGATGTGTTTCAGTCTCTCTGGCAAGTTAACTATCAACTCATTTTATGTTTTTATATCCTGTATTATTACAAAAATGTTTAAAATAATATTTACTAAAAACAAAATAGAAAATAAGTAAAATCTACTGTATTATGATTTGACTTTTACTGTAAATCATACATTCTAAGTACTTGAAGATTCTACTTACTTAAAGCTCTTTTATTAATGTATTTTAGAATTAACTATTCATATCTAACATTTGATGTGTTTCAATCTCTGGCAAGTTAACTGTCAACTTATGTTTTTATATCCTGCATTATTACAAAAAATGTTTAATATTTACTAAAAACTAAATAGAAAATAAGTAAAATTTACTGTATTATGCTGGTCAAAACCCGGGTGCTTTTATGTTCTTCATTTCTGCTTTTTTTTTTTTTTTAAGAATATTTATTTGGCTGCAGGGTCTTAGGTGCAGTGTGTGGGATCTATTTCCTTGTCTATGATGGTCGAAACCCGGGTGCTTTTATGTTCTTCATTTCTGCTTTTTTTTTTTTTTTAAGAATATTTATTTGGCTGCACAGGGTCTTAGGTGCAGTGTGTGGGATCTATTTCCCTGTCCAGAAATTGAATCCAGGACCCCTGCATTGGCAGTGCAGCGTCTTAGCTACAGGGAAATCCCTAGGTTTTTGTTTGTTTTGTTTTGGGGGGTCTTTCGGGTGGTTTTATGATTGTTTTTTTTTCTTTTTGAGCAAAAGTAGAAAAGGAAGAAAAGAAGAGGGAATTGTATAAACAAAGGTGGTACTTGGAATGAGATAGAACCTTCTGATTTTACTTCCAAAGGACTTGCAGTTTATTAAAATCCTTTGCTTATATTCTATTATATATGGTAAAGAGGAAATGGTAAATTATAAATAATAAAATTATACATCAAGGTAAAGAGAACAGCCTGGAAAAGAACCTGACACCATACAAATCTGTATAATGGTCCTGTGAAGATAACAACAGCATTCCTTACCCTCAAAGAACCCTTCCTGTCTTTTTGTTTGTGTTTGATTTTGAAAATCCTGGGTTAAATAAAAGCTACAGTGTTAAATATGACTTTTTGTTATTGTTATTTTCTTCTGTTTACGTTGGTCATTTAATGCATTCTATGCTCTGCATGAAAAAAAATACTCTAGCACTTCTAAAACTATTGCCTCACTTTAGTAAGTAAGTAAGTGTTAGTCACTCAGTTGTGCCCGATTCTTTGCAACCCCATGGACTAAAGCCCACCAGGCTCCTCTGTCCATGAGATTTTCCCCAGGCAAGGATACTGGAGTGGGTTGCCATTTCCTTCTCCAGGGGATCTTCCCAACCCAGGGACTGAACCCGGGTCTCCTGCACTGCAGGCAGATTCTTTATCGTGAGCCACAAGGGAAGCTTTAGAAACTAATTTTAAAGAAAAAAATTATTTCAAAGAATCAAACCTGTATGATGGAAATGAATCTATTCTAAGTTAAAATATAGGAACATTCCAAGGTCAAAGTCTTCAAAGTTCTGTTTGTAATGTGCCTATGTCCTACATGCAGATGATGGTCAAATATTTGTTACATGAACTTGTGAATCTGTGAGGGTAGAGTACAGTCTATGATTAATATGCTGGTAACTCACCTTCAGAAATCATTTTTACTATATACAAATAGCACATCAAGAGGCTTCTGATTTCATATTGATCCAATCGGTTATACTGGGATACACTACTCCTTGTAGAACTCTGCCGAGTCTGTAATACAAAGATAGGGTTTTTGTGAAATAGTGCTGGTATTTTAGCTTCCCATAGCCTTTAACTCAATAACTATTTTAATTAGTCCTGTTTGGGAAACTTCTAAGCATGTCACAGATACCACATTTGGAAGGTAAATGGGTTAAATCTTTGTTGCTACTGCACCTAGTAATATCACTGGAAATTATCTTGCAGTCTTCATCAAGATATGGCCATGAATATACTGTGTATGTTTCATTCCCTAAGTCCTGTGTTTTAGTAAGGTAACGTTTTAAATCATATGTGGGTATTCTAGGAAAAATAGCTTTTATGTCAAAGAGAAACTTACATTTTAAACTTTTTAACTTGAATCTCTCATTAAGAGTTTATTAAAATTCAACTTCTAAGTAATACTTCAGAGAACTTCTAAATAATAGTTCAGAGGATCTATCTTAAAAGGAAGCTTAGTGATATTACAAGACAATTTTACTAAGAAGGACCCAGTAATACTTCAAAATTGGAGCCTCTACAAAGTAGTGATATTCCTATTATTTAGTAACTTTTGTTTAAATATCAGTTAAGCATGACAAGATCTGACTTATTCAGGGATTTATATGAATACAGTAATAACAATCTCCTAAAGAATTTACCCTTGTTAGAAACCAATGCTTTCAGCTGAGCTAACCTGGGCAGAGGCTATACACTTACTAATGTAGGATTTACTAAGAACTTTTACTTGGAGCAAAACATCTAGGTTCTGAATGCTTGCTAGCTGTGTGACTACTGGCAAGTCATTAACCTCTTTGTCCTTTGTGTGCCTTACCTATGACAGTATCTGTTGTCTTATTTCTAAATGGTGTGAAATAAGAACTTTATGATTAAATAAAGTCCATGGGGTCATAAAGCGTTGGATATGACTTAGAGACTGAATAACAACAATAGGCAAAGACTCAAGGGAGTATACATAGAGTGGTTCTTAAGGGAGTGGTTCCCAACCAGCAGCATCAGCATCACCTGGGAACTTAGAAATACAAATGAGCAGACCCCCAGACTGACAGAAACAGGATGAAGCTCAGCTATCTATTTTTATAAGTCCCCTGAATGATTCTGATACACAGAACACCATGATCCAGGAGAAGTGCTGAAATTAGAAAACTTGGGTTTAGGTCTGACCCTGCCATAGTTATGTGGCTGCCCTAAGTCACAATCCCAGTTTTCATTTGTAAATTGAGAATTGGAATTTATTATTTTTATGGACCCTTCTAACTAATTTTACATGGTTCTATGATTTCATGTAGCAGCATGACAAGGCTTTACCGGTCTAAAATGAAGTTACTCTGTCTCAAGGCTGACCTATCCCAAACTTTAATGTTAGGCTTGAAACAATCTCATGGAAAAGTTAGAGAATATATTCTGATTAAGTGATTCTGGGATGTTGAGATAATCAATTTGGGGATCTAATGTTTTTTCATCCCAAGTTAAGGTCATTACTCTTAGAAAAGAATAAAAAGCTGAATTAATACTGCCAGGGAGTGATTTAAGTGATAAGGGTATATTAGGCTTTTTTTTAAATATTTTTTTTCATTTATTTATATTAGTTGGAGGCTAATTACTTTACAATATTGTAGTGGTTTTTGCCATACATTGACATGAATCAGTCATGGATTTACATGTGTTCCCCATCCTGAACCCCCCTCCCACCTCCCTCCCCATCCCATCCCTCTGGGTCATCCTAGTGCACCAGCCCTGAGCACTTGTCTCATGCATCAAACCTGGACTGGCGATCTGTTTCACACTTGATAATATACATGTTTCAATGCTATTCTCTCAGATCATCCCACCCTCGCCTTCTCCCACAGAGTCCAAAAGTCTGTTCTATACATCTGTGTCTCTTTTGCTGTCTTGCATATAGGGTTATCATTATCATCTTTCTAAATTCCATATATATGCATTAGTATACTGTATTGGTGTTTTTCTTTCTGGCTTATTTCACTCTGTATAATAGGCTCCAGTTTCATCCACCTCATTAGAACTGATTCAAATGCATTCTTTTTAATGGCTGAGTAATATTCCATTGCATATATGTACCACAGCTTTCTTATCCATTCGTCTGCTGATGGGCATCTAGGTTGCTTCCATGTCCTGGCTATTATAAACAGTGCTGTGATGAACATTGGGGTACATGTGTCTCTTTCAGTTCTGGTTTCCTTGGTGTGTATGCCCAGGAGTGGGATTGCTGGGTCATATGGCAGTTCTATTTCCAGTTTTTTAAGGAATCTCCACACTGTTCTCCATAGTGGCTGTACTAGTTTGCATTCCCACCAACAGTGTAAGAGGGTTCCCTTTAGGCGTTTTAAACTTGAACCTTCCCTCTCAAGAACAGGTTTACAGATTCAAAGTTCGAACTCAGAAAGATGAATACCTTATCCTCTATACAGTATAGACTACAGGAGAGTAGAGAGCTCCTTCTTTACATAAAAAGAAATACTGTCATAGTTAAAACATCACCAGGGTTAACCTATATATTTTAGGGTCTTACATTTTCACCAGTGCTCCCCTGATCTGGAAATCCAGTTGCTCCTTCTGGGATGAGTGAACCTCTTGAATCTTCCCTCTTAATTCCATGTCCATTTTGAAAAGACCCATAAGCTGGAAAAAGCCAAGTCCTTGTTAGCAACAGGAGGAACTGTCAAAAATAGTCTGAAAAATAAGTTGGATTATTATAAAAATAGTTTGGGTTAATTGGGCTTCCCAGGTGGTACTAGTGGTAAAAACCTGCCTGCCAATGCAGGAGGCATAAGAGATGCAAGTTGGATCCCTGGGAATATCTCCAGGAACAGGGCATGGCAGCCCACTCCGGTATTCTTGACTGGAGAGAGAAGGACAGAGGAGCCTGGCAGGCTACCAGTCCACAGGGTCACAGAGAATTGGACAAGACTGAAGTGGCTCGGCACCAGGTTAATTTTGGTAAAGTCATATTTTAAGAAATAGATCTTGGTCATCTAAAATGTGAATTTTATGTACTATATTAAATCACCATAGGAAGCCAAATAAAGTGTAAGCGATTTTTTTTCCACCTCAAAACACTTTTAACATGATGAAACTACAAGAAATTCCTTGGAAGTCATAAAATATAGGCAAACAATGAGAGATAATTTTATAGATAAGGAAACTTTGGCCCAGAAAAGGGAAGTGTCTTGTCCAAGACTGGAGACAGATAAGAGAATTGGAAACTAGTGTTTTTCTCATTAGCCTCCATTTTCTTAGTATACTAAGCTACTTTTTTATACAAGCTGAGACAAGGAAACCTAAGCAAAGAAACATGGCTACCAAGTGTGAGTCAGATTTTAATTAAACTTTAGTAGAGATCATGCTAGATATAGTTTTTATCACGAAATATTTCAAAAAATATAGAGAAGTATAGGGTACATTTCTAGACAGCCATACCATGTATAATCTTTAAAGGAAGGACTTAATTACCAGTGTCTTTGTCAGTGCTCAGACTCCCTCTATTTGTAGGTGAAGTGAAGCCACATGCAAACTCATCCCTGGATGCCTGTAACACAATGTGATATCTCTGTAACTTAAACAAATTTGTACACTAGGATAAGAAATCGGAATTAACAGAATGAAAGGGTACCCCAATTTTAAACAAAGCTCACTGTGAAAGTCTAAATCAGGTATCAGTACTGGTATTTAGGTGACTTCTCTTTTAAAAATGGATCCAAGTATACTGTTATAACTATGACCTCTGGCAAAGTGATACAACTCTAGGTGGCTGGTAAAAGCTGCAACTCGTGTGGTCTGAACATGGTTCCATTCTCCTCCTTGAACCAAAGGCAGTACTAGAAGGAGAGGTGTGACCAGAGGCCCTACATGAACTTGAGCTGCAAAAGAAAGAACAGTTAAGTAAAATATTTCCACATATCACTGTCGAATGTTGTGGAGTGAGCATAAGCATGAGTGACTGTGAAGAAAGGCTCGCTTGACACTCGCTTGACACCAGGTAGGTGATGCAGCATCTGCATTTAGCTGATTTACATAATTGGAAGCTATAGGCAATCAAGCCCTCAGTGAGGCTTAAAAGCAGCTTTCTCAGGAACCCAGGGCAGGCTTGACAAATCTGGAGACATTTATTATGGGGAATTTCCAAAGGAAGCTGTGAGGAACAGTTTTACCTGCCACCCACTCAGCTACTGAACATGTGATGGGGACCTCTGGCCATACAAAGCATGGAGTGGGGGTAGGGCAGGAGTTATTCACCCTACTGGGCAAACTCTAAAGTATACACCACATTTTAAAATGGTGACTGGTCAAATGGAGCATGTCTGGAAGGTTGTAACCGAGAATGTAAAGGGTTTGAAACAACAAATGATGAAGTGGAGCTAGCTGGTTTGAAGAAAAATTTAGAAGGGACATGTATGAAGGGGTATTGTGTGGAGGTAGAAGTGGATGTGCTCTGTGTACCTCTAGAAGGCAAAACCAGGACAAGTAGATAGAAAATCGTGTAGATCAAATGCAAGAAGGAAAGTTTTAAATACAACTATGGCAAAAGGTTGTTTTTGCCAAGTGGGAGACTGATCATCTCCAATGTTCCTTGCAACTCTAAGATTCTAAGGGAAGAAAGAAAACACAGACTAAACATGATGGGTTAAAAGCCACTCACCAGAAGTGCTGAAACAAGGCTGTCAAAGGGAGGGAGAAGTGAAGGAATATAGTTTAATCCCTGGAGCCTAACATTTTGGAAAGTGAATGTTTTGTTCAATTTTCCAGTCGAATAAATAGATGAAGGCATATAACAGCAGCAAATCTTAAAAACAACACACTGAGCACAAGGGATTCTTGGTGTTCCCTTGGACCTCATTACTCAAAGTGTGGTCCTTAGACCAGAAAGAGCCAAAAGTTTGTTTGAAACGTATAATCTCAAATCCCACCCCAGGGCTACTACATTAGAATTTGTCTTAATTCCCCAGATGATCTATATGCACATTAAGATTTGAGAAGTACTGCTACAGGACAAAGTATACATTTAAAATGTTGTAAAAGGTGAACTATTGAGACCATACAGCATATGACTCTAATTCCAAATGCAGTCAATAAAACAGGATAAAATGCCAACAGAAACACATGACTACTTACAGAATTAGGCATGGCTGCACAAGAATACAATGTATCTCGACCTGCTAATCGCTGTATATTTTCCAAAAGCAGTCCAACAAATGGGAGGTACAACTGTGCTATTTTGGCTTGTTGGTTCTGCAAAATAATTATCAAAAGTTTAATAGATATTTAATATGTATATATTACAAATAAAAGTTGGCTCCATCTATCTGTTTAAAGACTAAAAGTGAGCTAATATCCATAACGATCAATGAAGCATGAGTCTATTTATACTCATAGTCTCAAAACTAATTACCAGAGAACTTTGTTGGTATTTGGATTTATATACAATATAGTCAAATCACATCCCTCAAACATCACTACATAAAAGGCAAAAGTTTATTTTTTTAAATAGCAGTTGACTTATAAAGCAGATCATATTAGTCCTCTCCTTTAACTTCAGTGAGGGCTGAGTATGATAAAAGCAGGAATCACGTCTGTCTTGTTCACTGCTTCATCCTCTGTGCCTAGGCACATAGGATATGGTCACTACACATTAACTGAATGAATGAATAGATGGAAGAAGTTAAAAAATATTCCTTCCAAAAATAAGTTTTACTTTGAGTCAAGTTGCAATTAAAATAATGTGATCTTGGCCCTCTAAATCAATTATACAACATGGGAGATCGATATCTTTGTAAATATCCAAGTAAACCTGGACACTGGTAGTCTTAATTAATGTGGTACCTCTTATACTAATTTATGTACTGCTTTTCTCAGCTATAGACAGTTCTTGTCAGATATTTATAATCATTCAAATCATCAAAAACAGTGGTGATGGCACATGAGCTGCCCTCCATATCTCAGCACTTTGGGAGACTTACATAAGGCATCTAGGGTACAATGGTTAACCAACAGAATTCAGACCTAAAGTATCACTTAGTTACTTTAATTTGCATTTATTCTTGAAAATGAACAATTTTTCATATGTTAATCGGCCATTTGTACTTCTCTTGTGAATTTCAGGAGTTCTTAATATATAACATATATGTTCTAACATATAACCCTAATCAAGAATGTCTATATCACTAAGAGATTCTGATTCAGTAGGTCTGGGCTGGGTCCCAGGAATTTTCCCTAGATGGTTGTGCACAGAGGTTTGAGAACCACTGATCTAGTTCAACTTCCTGCTCAAGACAAGAGCAACCTGCACCTGCATCTTTGACAGATGATTAGTTTTTAAACTTCTTAAACACTTCAGCACTTTCAAAGGTTCTGTTAGAAAAGTCCTTAAACTGTTCTACCTGCTAGATATAGTTCGGCCCTTTGGATCTACAAAGAGTAACTCCACTTCTACTTTATACAGCAACTCTTTAAATATCTGGGGACACATCACGAATTGTCTTAATTCACTCTTCACAAAGCTAAATAGCTGTTATTATTTTATTTTTCATATGACTTTGGTTTCAAGAGTTTCTACCATCATCATCACCATTTTTCAGCAGTTCTCTAATTTTCCAGTGTCCTACTATGGTTTTTCCAGTAGTCAGGTATGGATGTGAGAGTTGGACTATAAAGAAAGCTGAGCGCCAAAGAACTGATGCTTTTGAACTGTGGTGTTGGAGAAGACTCTTGAGAGTCCCTTGGACTACAAGGAGATCCAACCAGTCCATCCTAAAGGAAATCAGTCCTGAGTGTTCATTGGAAGGACTGATGCTGAAGCTGAAAGTCCAATACTTTGGCCATCTGATGCCAAGAACTGACTCATTTGCGAAAGACCCTGATGCTGGGAAAGATTGAAGGTAGGAGGAGAAGGGGACGACAGAGGATGAGATGGTTAGATGGCATCATTGACTCAATGGACATGATTTTGAGTAAACTCCAGGAGTTGGTGATGGACAGGGATGCCTGGCATGCTGCAGTTCATGGTGTCGCAAAGAGTCAGACATGACTGAACTGAACTGAACTGACTTAATATTTGAGAGGCAGTATAGTCTAGGAGCACAGATTTTGAATTTTAGATACACATGAATTCCAGCCCTCCTGTTACTAGTGGCTTGATTGTGGTCAAATCACTTAACCATAGCTTTCTCTTTACTAAAATGAGGATAGTAACAGTAATATAAATTCATATGAGCTAATATTTAACATAGTGTCTGGCATATACTGAGTTCTCAATAAATTTTAGCTATGATTATTAATATTATAGCTTCTAGATGGGATTTCATTTCAGTTCAGATAGTGAGTGATTACTAGGGAAGGAGATACTACACCCTTCTTAGGTGAACAGGAACACAGGTAAAACACATGCAGTCAGGGCAAACACATCAAAAGTTTTGTCTGCACAAAAGACAGAAAACCATCTAAGAATCTATTAATAGAAGACAGGTTAGATAAACAAAATAAGATGGATTCATATAATAGCATACTATGCAGATTTTTTAAAAATACAGATCTAATCTTCAGAATATATTGTTAAGTGAAAAAATAAAAATACATAATGGTTTATATTTTATATGTGTGTGTGTGTATAGGCTTGTGCATGAATAAAATAGAAATTTATATAGGAAACAGAGAAACAGTAGTTGCTTCCAGAGAGAAGAATTGAGGCATGGAGGTAAGGAATGAGAGAGAGGCATTTTGATTTTTTTTTACCATGTATGTAGCTTATTATTTTAAAAAAGGGAAAAAAATGCCGACAGTCCGAGTAGAAATTGCAATTCTTCAGTTGTCAGTACCATTTGCAGTGAGTACAGGAACTGATATAGGCCCCAGAATAAATGTTAGATTTTGAACATTCTGGTTCTGAGCAGGAAAGATATCTCATGCTATGTGTAGCAAATAAGGAGAGCTCCCAAAGCAGTTTAAGAGTAGCATGTAACAGGGACCAGTGACATCTCCATAATGTCATTAGAAGAAAGGCGGAGGAGTGGCAACATGGTTGGAATGCAGGCCTGGGTGGGATACTAGGACAAGTAGTCTCGAAGCAGCCTTTCCACAGGAAGCATTTTATCTTGACTGTATTTTTATTTGGGAAGTCAGATGGAAATTATGGGGGTATAAAGCTCCCCTCTCTGCCCTCACCTTGGCATCATTCTTAATGGTGAACATGTTTTAAGTGAATGTATTTGACAAATGACCTCTTACTCAGGCCACCTGTGAGCTCTTTGGATCAAACAGAGAAAGGAATTGAAGCTCTGGTTGAGCAGGCCCATGAAACAAAGTTTTATTGGGGAGAACCCTATACTCAATTAAAACCTGTCAGAAGATTTTGAACAAAGAAGGGGCTTTAGAAATCCCTGAAAAGGTAATGTGGTGGGTATTTCAATGTTTCCCATAGTCTAAAACCTCAAAGAAAACCCATGCACCTGTGGGCACCTTATCTTTGACAAAGGAGGCAAGAATATACAATGGAGAAAAGACAGCCTCTTCAATAAGTGGTGCTGGGAAAACTGGACAGCTACATGCAAAAGAATGAAATTAGAACACTTCCTAACACCATATACAAAAATAAACTCAAAATGGATTAAAGACCTAAATGTAAGGCCAGAAACTATAAAACATCAAATACTCAAACAGGAGGTGTTATTTACAGATAACAATAATGGTATGTGTGTACATGTGTGTACATATACTTTTCTCAGAATTTTAAAAAGTTAATAATGTGCAAATATGTGACATAAAATATTTAAAATTCTACCTCTAAGTAAGACACTAGTGAAATTACATTGTCTTTCACTTTCCTCTGAAGACACAAAGGGAAAAAAGACAACTTCCTGCTTCAAGAACAGGAAGTTCATTTTGTACTTTACCCACAAATTTTTTGAAATCATAGCTAAAGACATTTTCCTTCACATTGCATAAGACCCTTTTCCCCACTACTAGTAGGCAAAAACAGACTCCAGTGGTAACTGGCACTTTTAAAGATTTGACAAAGCTTGGTTGGAATGGAAGACTTTAAGATATCTTTTCATTTGATACATTATACTGGTTAATTTACGTTAAGTCAACACCAACATTCACAAAAAACAAAGCGATACATAATAGAGCAGACCACACTAAATATTAGTATGTTATTATAATGTGAAAAAACAATGCAAACCACAGTACATAACAACATCTTAAAGCTAAGGCATTTAAATCTAGTTTAGGCTAGAATTACATGAAAAAAACTGGCAAAATTTGCAAGTAAAACAAATCTTTGTAATTAAAGAAATACAATTGGATATAGCTGGCAGGCTGAATATTCCTTTCTTTTTTTTAAGGACAAATGGGAATACTATAGGAAAAGAATAAAATCCATCTCCAAGTCAGCTTTCCAAAGTAATCACAAAATAAATGACATGATGACTTTATTTAAATTTGAAAGTAAAAAGAAAGGAACAAATTATTATGAAACAATATGATATTACCTTGAGCCATCTAGTACCAAGTAAGTAACTTCAGTCAGTCAATTCAGTCACTCAGTCGTGTCCGACTCTGTAACCCCATGAACTGCAGCACACCAGGCCTCCTTGTCCATCACCAACTCCCGGAGTTTACTCAAACTCATGTCCATCGAGTCAGTGATGCCATCCAACCATCTCATCCTCTGTCGTCCCCTTCTCCTCCCACCTTCAATCTTTCCCAGCATCAGGGTCTTTTCAAATGAGTCAGTTCTTGGCATCAGGTGGCCAAAGTATTGGAGTTTCAGCTTCAGCATCAGTCCTTCCAATGAACACTCAGGACTGATTTCCTTTAGGATGGACTGGTTGGATCTCCTTGCAGTCCAAGGGACTCTCAAGAGTCTTCTCCAACACCACAGTTCAAAAGCATCAATTCTTCGGCACTCAGCTTTCTTTATAATCCAACTCTCACATCCATACATGACTACTGGAAAAACCATAGCCTTGACTAGACAGACCTTTGTTGGCAAAGTAATGTCTCTGCTTTTTAATAAACTGTCTAGGTTGGTCATTAACTTTCCTTCCAAGGAGCAAGCGTCTTTTAATTTCATGGCTGCAGTCACCATCTGTAGTGATTTTGGAGCCCCAAAAATAAAGTCAGCCACTGTTTCCACTGTTTCCCCATCTATTTGCCATGAAGTGATGGGACCAGATGCCACAATCTTAGTTTTCTGAACGTTGAGTTTTAAGCCAACTTTTTCACTCTCCTCTTTCACTTTCATCAAGAGGCTCTTTAGTTCTTCTTCATTTTCTGCCATAAGTGTGGTGTCATCTGCTTATCTGAGGTTATTGATATTTCTCCTGGCAATCTTGCTTCCAGCTTGTGCTTCATCCAGTCCAGCATTTCTCATGCTGTATTCTGCATGTAAGTTAAATAAGCAGGGTGACAATATACAGCCTTGATGTACTCCTTTTCCTATTTGGAACCAGTCTGTTGTTCCATGTCCAGTTCTAACTGTTGCTTCTTGACCTGCATACAGATTTCTCAGGAGGCAGGTCAGGTGGTCTGGTATATCTCCCATCTCTTTCAGAATTTTCCACAGTTTGTTGTGATCCACACAGTCAAAGGCTTTGGCATAGTCAATAAAGCAGAAATAGATGTTTTTCTGGAACTCTCTTGCTTTTTGATGATCCAACGGATGTTGGCAATTTGATCTCTGGTTCCTCTGCTTTTTCTAAATCCAGCTTGAACATCTGGAAGTTCACAGTTCACGTACTGTTGAAGCCTGGCTTGGAGAATTTTGAGCATTACTTTGCTAGCATGTGAGATGAGTGCAATTGTGCGGTAGTTTGAGCATTCTTTGGCATTGCCTTTCTTTGGGGTTGGAATGAAAACTGACCTTTTCCAGTCCTGTGGCCACTGCTGAGTTTTCCAAATTTGCTGGCATATTGAGTGCAGCACTTTCACAGCATCATCTTTCAGGATTTGAAATAGCTCAATTGGAATTCCATCACCTCCACTAGCTTTGTTCGTAGTGATGCTTCCTAAGGCCCACTTGACTTCGCATTCCAGGATGTCTGGTTCTAGGTGAGTGATCATACCATCATGGTTATCTGGGTCGTGAAGATCTTTTTTGTACAGTTCTTCTGTGTATTCTTGCCACCTCTTCTTAATATCTTCTGCTTCTGTTAGGTCCATACCATTTCTGTCCTTTATTGAGCCCATCTTTACATGAAATGTTCCCTTGGTATCTCTAATTTTCTTGAAGAGATCTCTAGTCTTTCCATTCTATTGTTTTCCTCTATTTCTTTGCATTGATCGCTGAGGAAGGCTTTCTCATCTCTCCCTTTTATTCTTTGGAACTCTGCGTTCAAATGGGTATATCTTTCCTGTTCTCCTTTGCCTTTCACTTCTTTTCTTTTCATAGCTATTTGTAAGGCCTCCTCAGACAACCATTTTGCCTTCATAAGTAAGTTAGGTTATTCTAAATTCAATACAATTTGCCATCTATTTTTGCAACCCATAGGGTTTAATAAGACTTGAATATACCCTTTATCCTCATATATGTTAAAGGTGTAGCAAACAGCGGCTACAGCTGTGGCTTTACATGTAGACACTGTGTAGTATATATAAGATTTATAGCCATGCATTTTTTTTTCAGTAAGAAGATAAACTTCATATTATATATTTTATATTTGACATATTTAATATGTCTTATTATTAATCAATAATAATAGCATTTATTTAGGGAGATATATTTAAGGATATATGGGTATTTAAAAGAATGCACAGGATTATAACCATGTTTTTTTAAAAATTCTAATCAGTTTATGTAACAAATCATGAAAGAGTTATGTCGTTCTTTAGACATGATTTGAAAACCCAATGTTTTTCTTTAACAGTTAACTGAACAGTATTTTTAAAATTAAGGGTTTTCCTGATGGTTCTGCAGTAAAGAATCTGCCTGCTAATGCAGAAGATGTGGGTTCAATCTCTGGGTGGGGAAGATCCCCTGGAGAAGGAAATGGCAACTCACTCCAGTATTTTTGCCTGGGAAATCCCACAGACAGGAGCCTGGCAATTTAGTGACTAAACAACAATAATCATTTGAAACAGAAACAATACATTATTTGCAAAAATAAATTACTCAATGCTCATGTTATGTTTCTTACAGAAAACTTCATTTTCAATGTAAAATCTTACAGAAACTAGCTAATGTGATACTGGTGATGATACAAACATCCTTACCTTGTGCTGGTATCTAGTGTCAAATGCATGTTTTATCAAAAGATTCTTTATGACAGAGATAGCTGTATATCTGATCTCATAATTGTCTTGAAGAGCAATGGAGGTTTCCCTCAGAAGCAGACCAACCAAGAAGTGATGCTTGCAATACTCATCTGATAAACTGTATTCAAGATTTGAATCTGCAGTACAATGAAATTTAAAACTCATTTATAAAAATATTCAGAAATCACTTTAACATTAAGTACTATATTACTTAGTAATATGTGATCATGCTAGCAAGAGCTATATTTTTATTATAAACAAATATGAACAATTCTTTTATCATATATAATAAGCATGCAAAATTTTACAAGATACAAGCACTCATCATTGGGGCCAGATGATAGCCTTAATGACAATTTCAGTTGGTAAAGTAGTTCCTAGAATTCTTTTTTTTTCTAGACGCTTTTCAAATCTTAGGATAAAACCTAGAATGAAAGAATACCAGATTTGGCAATGTTTTAACACATTTCTTCCTATCTGAAGAGATTTAGTTACAACTAAAAAATGGAGTAATTCTAAACAACACTTGATTCACTCATCTGTTTATATTTGTGAAGCAGAAAGATAAACTAGACAATTGCATCATTATAGCGGTATAAACTACCAAATGTTTTACTAAATGTTACATATTGGCCCCAATACAATGGGGTACAAGAATGGTAAGAAAAACATCCTCATCTCACTCAAATTCATTACACAAACACAAATCTTTTATTTCATAAAATTACCATTTCCAGCTATTTTCTTCACTTCCTTTCAGATCCTCCATCCACTTTAAATCCCAGTTGCTAATATCCTGGTTGGGACTTGCCTTATTAACTACTCAGAAGGAATTGTGATCAAGTAAGTACCATCATTTCTACAGGAAACTGCTGCTATCTTTATTTCCTTTCTCCTACCCTTTAATTTTAGTGAGGCCACAAAGCTGAAGGATATGTTTTGTTTCTTTTCCAGTCTCTTTAAAACTTAATAGGATGCTATATATTCAACTAGGATTTAATAAATGCTAAATCAGATTTAATCCTAAATCCTCACCCCTTCCTTTCCCTGAATTCCTCAAGCTATCAATAAATGATGGGGGAAGTATCTGAGCTATACATGCTCAGACTCTATTATAATAAGGGAATGGTTGAATAGGGGTGGTTGGGTTTTTAAATATTTTTCTCCATTTTCACTGGCAGCCATTCAATCACTAAAACCACTGCTCAGCAGTGGCCTCTACTCCCTAAGAGACCAAGACAGCTGATGTTCTTTCTGCCATTGGTCATAGTCTTTTGTGAATCACAATCACTTTCTATGCACAAGGGTCAGTACAGACTAACTCAGGTTGTCTTATCTGGGTCTACTGTACAATGGCAGTAAGGTTTTTTTCACTTGAGGGATTTGAATAAAACCAATAAGGTAGTTTCATCCACACCTTAAAAACTGTGGCCAAGAAGTCATTAAACAGGGTCAGAGAGAACAGAGGTGAGCTTGGGAGAGATGACATACACTTAAAAAAAAAAGATACCCATCAGTCCCCAAGCTGCTGTGGGCCAAAACATGTTTTCTGAGGATTGTGTTTTAAAGTTGATGCTTCTAGCAATCAACATTGAAGCTTATTTTTTTCCTTTTTTAAAAAAAAATAATTTTATTGGAGCATAGGTTGCATTACAATGTTGTGTTAGTTTCTGCTGTACACCAGAGTGAATCAGCTATAGGTATACACATAGCCCCTGTTTGGGATTTCCTTCCCATTTAGGTGGCCACAGAGCACCGAGCAGTGTTCCCTGGGCTACACAGTAGGTTCTCATTCATTATCTGTCTTACACATAGTATCAATAGTGTGTATTGATATATGTATACAGTGTATATATATACACTGTGTATATATATATATAGTGTATATATATACACTGGAATATTACTCAAGCTGGTTTTCAGAGTTATCAAATACACTGCCTCCTAGGTTTTCTGGATGCATTAAATAAAGCCTCATCTTGGCTAGGGAGGATTTGAAAAGCAAACAAGGCCCCCGTCCATCTTAGCCATTCATGAAATCAATTGTTTTTAAAAACAGCAAACTACTTTAGAGTGAACCGAGTTAAACCTACCTACTGAAGTCAAACGGTCCACCGCAAATGAAAAAAAATCTAATTAATATATGAAAAGAAAAGGGACAAATAAAAAACATAGTAACATAAGAATAGTGCTACACAACAAAGCATTCAATAAAGCTAGCAATGGAGATAATTGAAGGCATTTCATAAATTTAATACATACATATAACTATTTTATTCTGCTTTTATAATTCTCTTTTGAGGTTCCATTCAGCAGAAATGCATTTATATGTCTTTTTCAAAATTCAGTCTCATCTAAGAATCCAAACAGTACTACAGAGAGCAATTTTATTAGTATCTTATGTCTGTGTTTAAGCAGCAATCTATGTAACACACCGAATTTCTTCACACTATGAATACAACCACTGACACTATGAAGGAAATGCAGAGTACCAGTAACGAACTGTTAATGTTCTTCAGATAGCAACAATTCTGAGATTACCTCCAGAATCACTGGTTTAACTCGAAAATATTATACTATACTAGCACTAGCGAAAAAAAAAAATGAAAACACAATTCCAAAAGATGGAAAACACAAATACGTACCTTGAACTCGCTGAAGTTTAGGTTTGGCAAAAGCCATTGGCAAATTCAGAGGAATGTAATGTTCATGATTGCAAATTGTTTGCAGAAATTCAAACTTGTATTCAGCCAGAACCTAAGTACAAAGAAATTATACATAAACTCCTATATAGTAGGCATTTACTATTTTAATAATTTGAAATATTAAATTTTAATGGGCTTCCCAGGTGGCACTAGTGGTAAAGAACCCGCCTGCCAATGCAGGAGACACAAGAGACATGGGTTCGATCCCTGGGTTGGAAAGATCCCCTGGAGGAGGAAATGGCAACCCACTCCAGTATTCTTGCCTGGAGAATCCCATGGACAGAGGAGCCTGGTGGGCTATAGTTCATAGGATTGCAAAGAGTCAGACATGACTGAGCAACTGAGCACACACATTCTAAAATAATTAAATACAGAGCATTAATTTTCAAAACAGAAGTGTTTAGTATTTTAGGTATACCTTGAAATGTGACCTGTGCAGTAAAGAGTCAACATTGCAGGCTCAAGACTGCTCTCCTTAAAAAGGCCTGCTTGTACGGTTGGTCATTGGCAGGCAATTGGGAAATTGGATTTTTTTAAATTATGTAAGTTTCAGATACACAACATCATAATTTGACATCTGTATACAGTACAACGTGATCACCACCACAAGCCTAGTCACCATCCATCATCACCGAACAGTTCACACCTCCTTCACCATTGTGCCCACCCCACCCCCAAACTCTTACCTTCTGGTAACCACTAATCTGTTCTCAGTATCTATGAGTTTGTTTTTGGTTTTTTCATTCACTTCTTTTTTTAGATTCCACATATGAGTGAAATCATATGGTATTTGTCTCCTCTGATTTATTTCACTTAGCATAATACCTTTAAGGTCTGTCCACACTGTAAAATGGCAGGATTCCATTCTTTTTACATCTGAGTAGTATTCTGTTATACACATATCCACTGATGGACATTTAGGCTACTTCCATATCTTGGCTACTATAAATAATGCCACAGTAAAATAAACATAGGGGTGCATATAATTTTGAATTAGTGTTTTCATGTTCTTTGAATAGATACCCAGAAGTGGGAAAGTTGGGTCATATAGTAGTTCTATTCTTAATTTTTCAGGAATCTCCATACTGTTTTCCATTGTGGCTGCACCAATTAACAGTCCCACAGTATACAAGGGTTCCAATTTTTCCACATCCTCTCCAACATTTCTTTCTTCTTTTCAATAATAGCTATTCTAACAGTTTGTGAGGTGCTATCTCATTGTGAGATAGCATTTTGATTTGCATTTCCCTAATGATCAGTGATGTCGAACATCTTTCCAAGTGCTGTTGGCCATCTTTATGCCTTCTTTAGAAAAATGTCTATTCAGATCTTCTTCCCATTTTTAAATTAGGTGGTTTTTGTTGTTGAGTTGTATTACTCCATACTGGATATATGATTTGCAAATATCTTCTCCTATTCAGTAGGCTGCCCTTTCCTTTTGATGATTTCCATCACTGTGTGGAAGTTTTTTAGTTTGATGTAGTCCCATTTGCTTATTTTTGCTTTTGTTTCCCTTGCCTTTGGAGTCAGATCCACAAAAACACCTCTAAGATGGATGTCAGTGAGGCTACTACCTACATTTTCTTGTAGAAATTTTATGATTTCAGGTCTTACATTCAGGTCTTTACTGCATTTTTTTTTCTTTACTGCATTTTGAGTTAATTTTTCTTTATGATGTAAGATAATGGTCCAGTTTCATTCTTTTGCATGTGGCTGTCCAGTTTTCCCAACATCATTTATTGAAGAGACTCTTCCTCCATTGTATGTTCTTCGCTCCTTTGTTGTATATGTGTGGGTATGGCTTTCCTGGTGGCTCAGATGGTAAAGAATCTGCCTGCAATGCAGGAGACCTGGGTTCAATCCCTGGGTTGGAAAGATCCTCTGGAGAAGGGCATGGCAACCCACTCTAGTATTTTTGCCTGGAGAATCCCATGGACAGAGGAGCCTGGGGGGCTACAGTCCACGGGGTTGCAAAGAGTCGGACACGAGTGAGCGACTTAGCACATGCATATGTGTAGGTCTATCTCTGGGTTCTCAGTATTGTTCTGTTGATCTGTGTATCTGTTTTTATGCCAGTACCATGCTGTCTTGATTAATATATCTTTAGTATAGCTTGAAATCAGTGAGCATGAAACCTCTAGTTTTGTGCTTCCTATTTTTGACCATTCAGCATCTTTTGTGGTTTCATACCAATTTTAGAATTATTTGTTCTATTAATAGCTCTGTGAAATATGCCACTGGAATTTTGATAGGGAATACACTGAATCCGTAAACCTCTTTGGGTAGTATGAGCATTTTAACAATATTAATTCATCCAATCCAAGAATATGGAATATTTCCATTTATTTGTGTCTTCTTCAGTTTCTTTCATCAATGTCTTATAGTTTCAGTGTACAGGTCTTTCACCTCCTTGGTTAAATTTATTCCTAGGTATTTTATTCTTTTTGATGCAACTGTAAATGGAATTGTTTTCTTAATTTTGTTGGTAGTTTGTTATTAGTATATAGAAACATCACAGATTTCTGTATGCTGATTTTGTATCATACAACATTACTGAATCATTTATTAGTTTGAACAGAGTTTTGGTGTAGTCTTTAGGGTTTTCAATATATATTATCACATCATCTGCAACTGTGACAGTTTTACTTCCTCCTTTCCAATTTGAATGCCCTCTCATTCTTTTTCTTGACTAATTTCAGTGGCTAGCACTTCCAATACTATGTTGAATAAAAGTGGTAAGAATGGGCATGCTTGTCTTACTCCTGATCTCAGAGGAAAAGAGCTGTTTTTCACTGTTGAATATGATGCTAGCTGTGGGTTTATCATATATTGACTTTATTATGTTGAGGTATGTTCCCTCTAGACCCATTGTTGAGAGAGTCTCTTATCATAAATGGATGTCAAATTTTGTCAAAAGTGTTAAGCATCTAAATTTCTTTGTACTTCTGAAGGAGTTTGAAAATACAACTAAAGGTGTATATATATAGCATATTCCAGGAACACACACATTACATCTATTAAGATGATCGTATTATTTTCACCCTTCATTTCATTAATGTGATGAATCAGGTTGATTTGCGGATGATGAACCATCATTGTATCCCTGAAATAAATCCAACTTGACCGTGTTGTGTCATACTTTTAATGTATTATTGCATTCAACTTGCTAATATTTTGTTGAGGATTTTTCCATGCTCATTAAGGATATTGGCATATGATTTTCTTTTTTGTGGTGTGGGAAATTTGATCTTGATACCAACATTCCCTACAAGGTAAGGTTGTACCTTCTGTGCCAGCCTGTTCAGCACCCAACAAACAACGTGATTTATGGTGAACATCTGCTTCCCTGTCTTTCCTTTACAAGACTCTGGAATTATGACCAGCCTCCAATACATAACTAGCCCCAACAAAAATCCTAAGTTCTGAGTCTCAAACGGGCTTCCCTAAAGAGAAATACTGCACACAATGTGGCTCAATTTTCACTGCTGGAGAGAGGATGTGCTCTGTGTGCCCCTTAACAGGAGGGAGGGTGCTCAGGAAGTCTGCACAGAGATTGCCAAGGACTCCACTTAATGTCTTTCCCCCTATTGATCCAGCTGAGCATCCTTACTGTGTCACTGTAATGAATCTTAGCCATGACTATGACTATGTGGGACCCTCAAAACCCTATCCATTATTCTCTGCTTTGAGGTTCAACTACACTCAAAGTGCCTACAAGAAAACAGCAGCTCCAAATCCTCCAGAGGAGAATACATGTCACCCTTGGTCTCACACTCTAATTTTTGCCACCCACTATAGTTATGGCCTTGTAACTTACCTTAGGATCTTTGGGGCTGAATCCAGATATATAGTCATTTATCAAATTGAAAACAAATCCTCTATCCATTAGGGTCAGACAGCGCTATAGGAACCAAATCAAAATGAACAGTTAGTTACCTAATTCTAAGTCTGTCAAGTTTTCAAAATTCAACACATTTTAAATTTTTTTCACATTAAGGGGATGACATTCTCACTTTTACAGATAACAGAAAAACTTTCAAAGATTTACATGACCTTAAAGAGATAAAGAGCAAATGACTTATCATTGGAATTGGGACTCAACTGTGTTATTTTCAAAATAAGATGTTATATATATATAACATCTTATTTTGAAAATAACAGTATATACATCTTATTTTGAAAATAAGATATATGTTTTCTTATATATATAATAAATATTTGAAATATATATACATACACACATATATACACATTCAAATACATACATGCATATATATACATATATATATGTAAACTATTTAGCTATATTGCCTCATTTTGGTTCATTCTCAAAGCTCAAAGTGAACTATAGGGTGGTTATTATTATACTATAGGGTGGCTATTGAAAAGGGGGCTTGCCTATGTGAACATTTCAGGCCAAAAGGGAAGTTTTTCTTTAGGTTCTGTGAAGTCTTGGCTTACAAAACATTCTTCTTGTGTGAAAGCCATACTAGTTATTCATATTTTCCTGCCGTCACTCTCCTAGTTAAGGCTTTCATTACCTTGCAACTGCACAACTGCGGTTATCCTCCTAACCTGTCTTCCTGCCACTAATCTTTCCATCTAAGTGCTTCCAGATTAATCTGTAAGTCTTAGCCCTAATCATGTCACCTTTCTTCCCAAAAGCTTCCAATAGTTCCCTGTTGGCTCTAATATAATTTCAAACTCCTCAGCTTGGCACTCAAGGAAACCACAGTCTTGTCCCAACTTTCTTTTTCCCATTTTATCTATTTATTATCCCCTCAAGATGCACTGTGCATTCCCATTTCTGAGTTACTGTTCATACCAGGTCTAGCTAGCAATTCTATCACTACTTCTACAGAATCCTGCCCATTCTTCAGTGATGAAGCCCATCTTCATTAATCTACAGGGCCCTTGAAACACTTTATAGTAGCTTATATTTTACTTACTATTTTGCTGTTCTCACCTAAAGTGGATAAAACATTGTTTATGTTCCCCATGGTACCCAGAACATTCCTGGGAAATAGAAGGAACTCAATATTTGATTAACCAGCTGTTTGCATCTTGTCACCTCTCCTTTCAACTTTCCCTGCCTCATCACCTCTCACCTGGATTAATGAGGTAGGCTTATATTTATCACTCATCCAAGATCATTTTGACGATCTACTGGGTTTGAGACAATGTATTTACATTCTAGAGAAATACAAAGGCAAATAAATAACCCATGGTCTTTAGTCTTGTCGAATGGTAAAGACAAATAAATAATGAAAATACAGCATGATAAAAAGTTCCAGAAGTGTGGACAGGATGGGTAAACAACAGCAGAGGTGATCAGCCCTGTGCGGGAGGGTTAGGGAAGAGCTGAGCCTAAAAGATGAATGGACTCTGCCAGGCAGACAAGGGGGATGGACTAGTTTTCAAACTGGTTGTCTTGACTCCGGCTTTTTTCTCACCTCTTTCAAAGGCTTTGGTAGATAGCTCCATGGTATTCAGCTCAAAATCTAGATTCCTTAGCCTGACATTCGTGGCCTTTCATCATTTGGCATCAGATGGCCTTTCCACCTCTGCCTCCAGACAACCTAAATTCTGCACAATGACTTTCTTGCTCATCTCAAAACAATTCTTGAACACACATATCTCATCTCTGCTCATGAATCCTCTACCTACAACACTCTCATCCCTGTCTTGGGGAACTGTTCTTCTAGTCTCTGTTCATACTACCTGATCATAATCCCTCCCTTTCTTGTTTTCCTATTGTATTTTGTTGTTTATATTTTCAGTATAATAGTCATCGCACTTTATCATGTATATGTATTGGAATATAATTACAGAGACAGCCTCTCTCATCTCTGGACCCTCACATAGAAGACAGACCAATGTTTGTTGACTTGTAATGAGGTCAATACTGCTATTAAATCAACTATTTTCTACTCCCTAACATAGCAAACTTCAAGTTTTAACTCCATGAAAGAAACAGATCTTATATTTCAGATAGTCTCACCTTTATTTTAAAAAGATATGTGGTTGGTTTTTAATACACAAAAGGGCTCATGTAATAGTATTAAAACTTTATTTTAGTTCTGGCAAAGAGAGGTATTATATCAGAAAATCACACTCTGGAGATCTGAAACCTAGTGTGAATTTTTAATAAAAAACAAGGGTATGTTAGATATTAAAATTGCTTGGCTAGATTATTGACTGCGAGGTTCTTAAAATAAGGTTGAGACAGGATGAAGGGCTCTGAGAAGATGGGGAGTGGAAAGAAGTAAGAACTAAGTGCATTACAAATCTAGGCCCCTTCTCTGCAATAAAGCAAATATTGCTATTACCCACTTTCTAGAACCATCGCATTCCAGCATTGCCCCTTACATACTGAGAATGACAAAACAGCACAGTGAGAATGTACTATCGTTCGTAAGTGTAACAGCTTCTGGTATGTCTCAAAATAATCTTACTGGCCTAAATTAACCATTTTCATTTACATGTATTAGCAACAAGTAGATGGCGATTATATTAGCAATGTGTAGAATGTGCTTTTAGTTCAAGAGTTACAAACTCAAAGGCCAACAGGGTCAGAGAAATGATTTTAAATGTATAGAGTGTCAGGGGTTCTATTAAGGAGTGGTGCAGACCATGGCAACCTAGAAGGTAAATGCCCCACCTAAAGGCATTCAAATGAATATATTTGAAAAACAGCATGCAAAAGCAGCAAGATGTTCCTCCTGGCTAAGCCTCCTGTGTGGGACCTCTGATTTAATTAATTAGCCATTGGAGGTGGGGAATCAAACATGGCTATTTAACTAAACTGATGGATTAATTCAACCAATAGTTCCTCCAGCAGCCCAGCTGCTGTCTCTAGAAAGTGGGTAATTTTTTTCCTTTGGCTTTAAAGACCATACTGGTGAAGAATAATTCCTTACCATGTTCTGGATGCTGTTAACTCACCTTCAAGAAGCTAGCCAAACTATAATTGACATTTCTGGACTCATCTGGAATCTCTGCATAGCGAATAGTCACGTGGGGAATTATTGCAAGAAGCAGTGAATGTAAGACATGATGATATGCCTCAGAAAACCTCTGGCCTCTTGGAAGCTTCAATTAAATTGGCATAGAAAAAAAAAAAGAGTTGTGAAAGGTCTAAATCAGTGTTTCATTTTCAAACACATACTGTATGTAAATGTGTTTTTAACTGGAGTATACTTTTTCTCCCAAATTAAAAAAGACATGGCTAGTTAAATATATACTTTAGATCGTTACAGCACCTATTTGGACCTGTAATATTATAACTGACTGAAATCATGAACAAGAGTCGGTCATTCTGACCCAACTTTGGAATTGTGCGCCTGAGATACAGACACATCATTTTTCATTCCATCTTTTTCCTGACACATAAAGTATACATGTATCCATGCATTTTAATTTCAGTAAATCTGTTCTGTGGAAATATTGATAAAAATGTAAATATGAAGTGATTATTTTTTACTTCACAAGGTCTTAGCTTTCAATGCCTATAGCTAAAATTTCTTTGTACTTCTGAAGGAGTTTGAAAATACAACTAAAGGTATATATACAGCATATTCCAGGAACACACGCATTACATAAAGAGATTTTGGGTTTTGTCTTTTTTTACATAAAATGTTTTTAACTTTGTACATGCCTTCAATCTTTCTAAAAGAATAGTTCTTTCTGATTTGGTACGTGTTATCCTTCCTAATGAATATTTTTGACATTGACATTTTAAAACCACAAGACAAAGGGAAAGCTTCAAAGATAATATACTTAATATGGCAAATATCTCACAGGGAAGAATCTATATGGTGAGCCTCTGAAGTTGAGACTTTGAAAACACATGAAGACCTTTGTTGTTTTTTTTTTAAAGAAAAACTGAAAAAAGCTACAGACTGAGAGTCCTTAAAATATAAAAGAGGATTTGCACGTCATGGTGACCCGTGAATAAGATTAGCCTTCTTTGTCTATGTTAAATTGAGCCTACTTACCTTAATTTTATTCTCTTCCAGCAAGTATGTGGCCATAGACTTTGCAATAATTTCAAAGAAAAACCATGAGTACTAAAATAAACAAATAAATACGAATCAATCTTTAATTGTTACCCAAATTCCTGAAGCTTATAAAAGGCTGACAAATCACTATGGATTTTGTCTCTGAACTTTAATAACATTTTAAAGTGATCGCTACTGACTAGCCAAGTCCCATAGAATATCTTCAAATTGTGTTGGCAAAAAGGTAATAGTATGTATGCCTCACGGCCGGCTGGTGATGTACAAAGGATATTTGGTGGAGTGGGGTATTTTATCACTGACACTGCTTTGATTTGCCTACATGTAGTGATAAGAACAAACCAACTTTTAGTTTACTTTATTGCTGTTTTTAAATTCTTTGCGGACAATGAATCATATTACAGCCTGCACCCAGTGAGGGACCCAACCCTGCCCTTCGTACAACACTGGGGCCAGCCCAAGTAGCAGAGGTGTTTGTGTAAGGAGAATTTGAAGGGTACAGGGAAGTCTCAAGCAGATACCTGGTGGCTCAAATGGTAAAGAATCTGCCTGCAATGCAGGAGACTCAGGTTTGATCCCTGGGTTGGGAAGATCCCCTGGAGAAGGAAATGACAACCCACTCCAGTATTCTTGTCTGAAGAATCCCATGGACAGGAGCCTGGAGGGCTACAGTCCATGGGGTTGCAGAGAGTTGGACATGACTGAGTGACTAACACCATTACTAATAGGAATAGTAAAAATTATGACAATAAGAAGAACCACCATTTGAGTGAGTGCCTACTATGTGCCAGAAACAACATGTGAGATGTTTTACCTGTATTTCAGAAATGAGAAAGTGGATGCTCAGAACTGCTAACTGATGAATACAGCATTCTCACCCAGATCTATACCCTCCAAAATTCTATTATGCATTTGACTGAGAGCAAGGGGTAGGTGGGGAAGGTGAAGGGAATGAAGGATTTCTGTAGAGAACTCGGGGGAAAAGGATGCATAGGCAAAGTGCTGGTCAAAGAGGGAGTCACTTGAGGAAATGATGACAGACTAGACCTGGAATGGGAGGCTATCAAGCAAGCATGTCTCTGTGTCCTTACCTTTAGCAATTTGTTTATTGCTAAAAAGTCTGCAGACTGTTTCAATATCGCTATCATTGTAGTCGCAAGAGTTTCATGTATCAGCTGGGCCTGAGGAGCACTGGGTTTTTCAGGTCGGAAGCTATACTACAATCAAAGAGAATGAACCATAAGACCAAATTCTCTCATAAGACAAAATGCTCAGAAAGAAAGCTTATTCCACAAACCTTAATGAAGGATCTTAAATAATTATCCAAGCCTTCTTCATGGCACTTTGATACAATATGTAAGAGAACCCTGAAACAACATTCACAAAAGTCAGCACGTCAGACCACAATGAAACACTATAGTTTGGTTGTTAGATAAAACTATCATCTCTAACCCTTAAAAATACCTAATACTGTCTAAATAATTAAAGTGTTAAATGGCATCTTAGTTTGGATCCAACAAAGATTTCAGCATGTAACATGTTCAGGGCTTTGTAAAATACATTTCTTGGTTCCAAAGAAGGATGTTTTATTTTGGCAACCAAGATATTTCTTTTCATCTCCTTTCTAAATCACATTTGAAGTATGTTCATAGCTACCATATAGTAAAAAGCCTTCGGTAAGGTAAATATTGAAATCCCCTCTAGTAAAAATCAAAGGAAAAGAATAGGAAAAATTGTTAAGCATGTCAACAGATGGGGGGAAGGGAAGGGAAAGACAGAGCAGGTATAATGAGATGAACTAAAATTGGAAGCAAATCTAAGATTCATAGAAAGTTTTAAAGTTATGAAGCCAGCAGTGGTTCTGCAAGTTCAGCATGCATCAGAAACACCTGGAGGGCAGAGTGCTCACCCCTCTCCTAGAGTTTCTGGTTTTTTAGGTCTGGGGTGAAGTTCCATGATTAGCATTTTTAATAAGCTTCCAGGTGTATTGATGCTGCTGGTCTGGGAATCACATTTTTTGAGAACCACTGGACTAGAATAATGCTTCTTAAATTAGCAACCAGACTATCCCCGATAGCAGAGAAGAGCAAGCAGCATGCGGGTGTGTGGAGCCTGAACCCTGAGGCCCCAGAGACACTGTAGCAACAGCAGGAGCAGCAAAGCCAGAAACACCCAGCAGTGAGCTTATAATTTTTTCTAAACCCCTGTTTTATTTTCAAAAATTAAGTGCATTTTGCATCCTACTCTACAATATATCCTTGTTTGTTTTCCTATAAAAAGAACACTCTTATTCTTTCGAGTAAAAACTAATGGCCTAGGGCCACTCTGTCCAATGGGAGAGCTGCTAGTCACAAGTGGTGATGTAAACAAATTAAAATTAACTATGAAAAATTCCGATCCTCAGTTACACCAGCCACATTTCAAGAGTTCAACAACTAAATGTGACTAATGGCTACCATATTGGGCAGTACGGGTATAGAACATTTCCATGACTGAAGAAAGTTCTATCAGACAATACTGGTCAAGGGCGTGATTCTCAAATTCCATTGCATTAGGGCATCATTGTGGAAACTTAAAAAAAAAAAAACCAATGCTGAGTTCCGTCCTCAGAGATTCAGGTTTAACTGGTATGATGTATGGTCTAAGAACAGATATTTTAAAAAGCTTCCCAGGTTTCTCTAACATGCAGCAGTTTTAGAGCCCCTGGTTGAGGAAAACACAGTAAACTTATCCTGTGGTTTCTGGTACCATCTATCCCTAGGGATGTGAGTCCCTCAGTCCGAGAAGAAGGAAACTAGAGGTAAGTTATATTAGGTTTCTGCCTTTGGGGTTCTCATTTGGAAGACAAATGAAGAAATGCAAAAGGAAACAAAAGTTGATTCTTCACATTGTAACACCGAAACTCACATGGTGCAGTTGAAAGGAACGTCATCTTCATGGGTCATGTTTGTGAGAACTTGGAAGAGTTGCATAAGAATTACAGGTAGAAACTGTATCATGACTTGGATCTCCATGGCATGCAAACACTAAAATAAGTCATTATTAGTTATGAAAATCAAAGTATGATAAAACTTGCAAAGGTGAAACAACCAAAAATTAAGTAATGATAAATACATTCATTAGAATATAAACTCACTTTAAACACATGCTTCCAGGGATAGGGGACTTTGTCAGTTACTTTATACACATCTCTATTTTGGCACTCAGATTTTGTTAGTTCCTTTAATATTAAATACTCTATTGAAGATAACAAGTATAACTGGGATCAACAGGTTTTAGAATAAAATGACTCTTGATAAATCAACAACTGGGCTGGGGAGCAGGCATGTTTGGAGGTACTGGAGACTGGCCTACCAGGCCCCAGCATTCGTATCTTTTACAGGGGGAAGTGGGCCATCACTGTGCAGTGAGAACGGGACTCAATAAAGTGTATTTCTGCGTATGGTTGGCTTTCCACTGACTCCATCCACAAACTGAGGCAGTTCTGCATTCTAACATCCTCACAATACATTTCTTCAAAGTGCTAACTAACACTCTACCTCTACTGATTGGCACATTAACATCAGAAAGAAGAAATATATTCGTGTATACAGAGAAATGATACAAGCAGCAAAATATTGGATCGGCCAAAGAGCTCGTTCGGGTTTTTCTATACAGCTTATGGAGAAACCCGAACGATCTCTTGGCCAACCCAATAAGTAAAACGTCTTTCTTCTTCCTTCCCTCCTTCCTTCATTCACCCATTCATTCACTCACTCAGTCAACTGGCCAACCAAAAACCACCTCACTGAGCACCTTCTACACCATTTCAATATTTAGTGCCCTGGGAAAGACAGAGATGGTCAGACAAGTCTGTATCCTAAGGAACACGATATTCATCTTTCAGAGTGCCCCATGTTTCCATCCTTATGCTCACCCTCCCTTTTCAGGCCTCTCTCATCTCAACAGTGACCTCTTAGATTTCCAGGAAACTTCTCTTCAATCAGATGACTAATGCAAGGAACTGAGCTCAGGGAACCTCTAGTCTTTCCTTCAAGTTTTTCCGAATGTTTTGCCCTCTCTTCTACCCTTATAGCCCTTTTTTCAGGGCTATAACTTATAACCAAAAGAGTCCAGTAATTTTCCATTAATAGTAGGACCATGTACAGTTTCTCCTCAACCTCAGTATATTTAACTCTCATATCCAAAACTCAATCCTCCTCAAGTAGTGGTTACATCAGGCCACTTTCTGCCACCATCAAAAATTTTTTTGATGCCTCTCCATTAGCTAGGGCAGTGGTTCTCAACCAGAGACCCCTTCACCACCCCATCCCTCCAGGCCATCCAGCAATGTCCAGAGACATTTTCAGTTGTCACGACTGAGGAAGTGCTACCGACATCTAGTGGATAGGCCAGAAGTGCTTCTAAGCACCCTCCAATGCATAGGACAGTCCTTTACCACAAAGACCCATCTTGCCTCAAATGCCAATAGTGCCAAGTTGGAGAAAACCTGACCCAGGCTATTAAGTCTAAGTTACTTAAAACCCAACTTACATTTTTAGCCTTAACATTCACCATTCTTCATGAGGCCAGACTGGCGTCTTCACTGCTCTGCTCCTTGAAATTGTCAAATGCATGCCTACCTTTGTGCCTTTGTTCATATTTTTTAGCAAAGTCCTAGCCACCCTTCCCAGTCAAGTTCACCCCCCACTTTGGTGAAGTCATTCATGCACTCATTCAATAAAAGTATTACTGAATAAAGGTATACCAAATGGGCTTCCCTGGTGGCTCAGCAGGTAAAGAATCCACCTGCAATGCAGGAGACCTGGGTTGGAAAGATTCCCTGGAGAAGGGAACTGCTACCCACTCCAGTATTCTGGCCTGGAGAATTCCATGGACTATATAGTCCACGGGGTTGCAAAGAGTTGGACATGAATGAACTTCTGATTGCCACGCACATCAAATGGACGTGGTTCCTATCATCAAGCAGCTCACAGACGATGGAAGGAAAACACATGGAACTGAATCACTGACACAAACAGTAAACAGTACACAGTAAACGCACAGAAGAAGAAGCAACTGTGTCTGCAAGTGAGGAGGGAATGCCACACACTTCAGATGACAGAGGTTCTAAGGTTCAAGGTTAAGGAGGATCACATCAGGTAGAAAAAAGAGAGATGGGCCTTCCTTGCAGAAGTGGTCTCCCTGTACCAGTACTGTTTCTCTACACAGAATTTATTCTCTACCGAGCAGCCAGAGGGCTCTTTTCAAAAGACAAGTTCAACAATGCCATTTCCCTCTATTACAAACAAAACCAACTGCCATGAACAAAAAGCTATGAAGGGTTCCCCACCCTCCACTCATCTGGGGCCATCCCCTGCTCCTCGCTGCTCAGTGTGCTCCAGCTATGCTGTCTTTGCTTTTTTCCTATCTTTCACACATCTCATTGCAAGGTGTTTACACCTGCTGCAATAGTCTGTCATCCGTTTACACAGTTTTATCATCTATGGCTGTCTTCCCCTCATCAGTTCTTTTCAGCTTGAAATGTCATCAACTCCTCAGACAGGTCTTCCCTGACAACTCCATCTTGACTGCACTCCTGGTCACATTAGAGCCCATTCAGTTCAGTTCAGTCACTCAGTCACGTCCGACTCTTTGCGACCCCATGAACCGCAGCATGCCAGGCATCCCTGTCCATCACCAACTCCCGGAGTTTACCCAAACTCATGTCCATTGAGTTGGTGATGCCATCTAACCATCTCATCCTCTGTCATCCCCTTCTCCTCCTGCCTTCAATCTTTCCCAGCATCAGGGTCTTTTCAAATGAGTCAGCTCTTCGCATCAGGTGGCCAAACTATTGGAGTTTCAGCTTCAATGTCAGTCCTTCCAATGAACACTCAGGACTGATTTCCTTTAGGATGGACTGGTTGGATCTCCTTGCTGTCCAAGGGACTCTCAAGAGTCTTCTCCAACACCACAGTTCAAAAGCATCAATTCTTCGGCACTCAGCTTTCTTTATAGTCCAACTCTCACATCCATACATGACTACTGGAAAAACCATAGCCTTGACTAGATGGACCTTTGTTTGACAAAGTAATGTCTCTGCTTTTTAATATGCTGTCTAGGTTGGTCATAACTTTCCTTTCAAGGAGTAAGCGTCTTTTAATTTCATGGCTGCAATCACCATCTGCAGTGATTTTGGAGCCCCAAAAAATAAAGTCAGCCACTGTTTCCACTGTTTCCCCATCTATTTGCCATGAAGTGATGGGACTGGATGCCATGATCTTAGTTTTCTGAATGTTGAGCTTTAACCTGTTCTATTTTCTTCACAGTACTCATCCCTATCTAATGGGACTTCTTTATATATATAATCTCTCTACCCCAACTGGAGTAGGTATGTTGTCTGAATTATTCCAATTATATTCTCAGCATCCAGTATAACATCTGGTCCCATGGTAGGTACTCAATAATTATTTGGGGGATGACTGAATAAATGAATAAACAAAGGAATCAAAGGGATAAAGATGGGAACCCTCTAGTCTCAGTGGTTCCACAGTTTTGTGAACTCTGAGCATTTATATCCTGTATCATGCATTTGACATTTAATTACATATTGCTTTGGATGATCATTGGTACTACTGACTTATATTGTCATCTGACTTAAGTGGGCCCCTCTCGACTGGTCATAAGATCCCTATGGAAAATAGCCTAAGTCATTCTTCTTTGCAAGAAGCATCCACACAGCATCTAGGAAAATACTGAACACTTAATAAGCTCAGCATGTGGATGGTTAGATGAAGTGATTAAACAATGTCATTTACAAGGACAAGAGATTGCAAGGTTTGATTAAAAAGTACACCGGCTAGGAGTCAAAAGACCCATCAAAAGACATGCTCAGCTCTGATCTCCTACTAACCAGCTGAATAACCACTGGCAAATCCCTGTCCTCAGGCCTCAGTGTCCTCACCTGTAAAAAAAAAAATCCCTAAAGATCCCTTTTAGCACTAACATTCCATACAAGAGTTTGGCGCTTTCTATAATCACATGGCATTTCATTCATTGCCACTAGAGGGTGAGATAGGTCACAGAAATAACAGCAATTCTACACCCTTAAAAACACAAATATGAATACCTTTCTTCCCCCTCCATTCTAAGAATATCAATACAGGAAATTTAATTTTGTTAAAACTTTTACAAAGCTTCCCCAGTGGAAAAATAAAGCCACGGATCTGAGCAGACAAGGCATTCACATATAGAGCAGGATTCTAGACATTACCCAAGATAAGGACTTGAAATTAGATGACTTACTGTACTTCTTAATGCTAATTAAGAATAAAAGCCACCATTTATCGGCTACTTGCCTGATTCTACCCTTGCAACAATCTATTTTATGTATGATAAGCAGGATGATTCTTTAAAAACCAAAGCGACATTACATCACACTCCTTTGTTCACAGCTTCCCATCTCATCTCAGCTTATGAAGCCCTACCGGACCAGTAACCCAGCTATCTTTTCCAATGGGGCGGCCTATCCTTGCATGTGCCAGCCACACTGGAACTCCTCCTGTTTCTGCAACACACCAAGCAAGCTCCTCGGGGCCTCTGCACTTGCTGTTCCCAGCCCTTTCCCAGAATTCCACATGGCTGGCACCCTCCTTTCCTTTAGGTCTCTTTACTGGAGAGCTCCTCGTTGACAATCTAAAAAAGAGATCCTTATCACTTCTTATTCCCCTTCCCTATTATTTTGGTTTTCTTTATAGTACTTATTACCAACTGACATAAGAAGCACAGTTGACCCTCCATCTCCACATATTTCACATCTGCAGATATGGAGAGCTGACTGCAAGGGACTTGAGCATCTCTGGTATCTAGGGAGGGTCCTGGAACCATGACTGCAGATGTAAATATTTATTCATTTATTTGTTTAGTGTCCATCTGTCTCCACAATAAAGTAAGCTCCTTGAAAATAGGGATATTGTCTGTTTTCTTCACTTATCCTCCCCATGTTTAGAATGAAGCCTGGCCCACAGGAGGTACTCAAGAAAAAAGTATGGAATGAATACTACACAGCAGATGCCCTGTCTCACTGAGGCCTCACAATCACTGTACAAGTGGGTGTTACTGTTATCTTTATGAGACAGAAGAGGAAACAAAGGCTTGGAGAAGTTAAGTAACTTGGTCAAGGTCAATCACAGAACTAACAAGTGACAGAGCTGGGGTACAAGCTCAGTTTGTGATTCCAGAACCCATACACATGTTACCTCATTTACACTGCCTCTCTGAAAGAAATGAGCATTTTTGTTCATTTCATATCATTCTTTATTAACATATGTTGAAAGGGAAATCCTGTAGAGGACTTCATTTAAAATAAAAACTCCTCAGACTAGCCATGGCTGATCTACTGAAGGAGCAACCAAGAGAAAAGCTACTGTCAGCTGGGTCTTATGACATGTGCTTTGTCCTACCATGTTAGGGCATCAATGGAGTCTTGGATTCTCAATACTTTTGATAAAATATGGCGTTTCTTATGACTCCTATGCACCATGCAGCAACTAGGTTCTCTCTTATCAGCTGACCCTTTGATACTCTTTCACCTACGGACCCAGGAACCATTTCACGTATTATTCCAAGTAAAAGTGATTCCTTTTTCTCCACAGCATTCTCTACCTGCTGTCAGCAAGATGAGGAGAGACCTGGAAAAATCAACCTATGGACCCGAAACAAACATTTTCATGAGATTTTTTTTTTTTTAATTATGCTGTTGAATTCTGGCTAAAACATTTTCTTCCTAATGCCGCGCTTCTGTTGTGTGCTTCTAAACAGCCACTTGATGGAAAAGGACAGTAGAATGTGCTCTCTTGAGGATTTGCAGCCAAAAGTATTTTCAAGAATTCATTTTTGGCCCCCCCACATCAAAAATATGGCAACCAAAAGACAAGAAAAACAACCCTTTCACAGAAAGCTGCTGTTCATTTACCTTTAAATATTTAATGAGCTCCCCGGGAACTTCTTTCGAGCCTGACTGAATCAGCTGGCAATGCTGGAAGAATTTGTGCACATGCAGATCCTGAAAACCAGATGGACACAGCCATATGAAATTTGATTCATTACCCACAAAACACAGGCTCTCCACCTCTACCACCCATCCTCCCACCCGGAATCTTGCAAGCCTGTTTCCCTGGGTCTTCTAATGACCCGACTCAGCATCTACAGCTACCAACACACGTGTTCCTCCTTGAGTCCCAGAGGCCTCTCAACCCACACAAAAACAGCAAATCAGGCCCATTCAGCATGCATCTCAGTGCACCGGGTAGGCCACCATTTATGCCCAACTAGTCCAACATTTGTTTCCTTTTCTCAGTAGTGTCATCTCTGAAGTTGGGTCGCTTCTATATTTTAATGGAACAAGCAGGAAGAGAGGTCTGAACTGACAGGTGAAGAAAAGGGAGTCACCTGACCCTGTGGTGGCCAGCGTCCAATATCCTATGTGAAATCTACAGACACTGAATCTGTGGATAGCACAGACTGTCTCAGGAACCAGAATCAAGAAATTCTGGATGAATTGAGAAAGAAGAATTGACACATATACACAATCATGTGTAAAATAGCTAGCTAGTGGGAAGCTACCGTAATAGCACAGGGAGCTCAGCTCTGTGTTCTGTGATGACCTAGAGGGGTGAGATGGGGTGGGGGTGGGGGGGCGCAGAGGGAGGTCCAAGAGGGAGGGGATATGTGTATACATATAGCTGATTCAGGCTTCCCAAGTGGCGCCACTGCTAAAGAATCCACCTACAATGCAGGAGATGTGAGAGACTTGGGTTCAATCCCTGGGTTGGGAAGATCCCCTGGAGGAGGGGATGGTAACCCACTCCAGTATTCTTGCCTGGAGAATCCCATGGACAGAGGAGCCTGGTGGGCTACAGCCCATAGAGTTGCAAAGAGTCGGACACAACTAAAGCAACTGAGAATGCATGCATAGCTGATTCATGTTGTGGTACAGCAGAAACTATCACAACAATGTAAAGAAATTATCCTCCAATTTTAACAAAAGGCATTAAAAAGAAAAAAATGGAAGTCATATTTTGACCTGCTTCCTCTAATTATTATTTGTGGGACCTTGGGTAAATCTTTTAACCTGACTGAGCCCCTGTTTCTTTTCCTATAAAAGGATGGAATGTCCAAGGAAACCTGAGAGGGCTGCACCAAGGAGCGTGGACTTCACCTTCTCCATCCATGATTTTTCAAACGGTGCTTGAGGTGTCTCACAGATACTTGATTCTAATTTCAAGGATGCTGAGTCTAAGAGCAAACTGTAGTAGCTAACCCTGATCCACTGACTGCCAACTTCTGTGTTCAGCTCCAGTCTAACCAAAAGAAAAACATCAGACTAATTCCAACAGAGGGGCATCCGCAAAGTACCAGTAGACTTGAAAACTGACAAGGTCACCCAAAACAACGAAACACTCGGAACTTGTCACAGCCAAGAGCCTAAGGGAATGTGACAACTAAAAGTAACATGCCATCCCGGATAAAATCCTGAAACTGAAAAGGGGTACTAATAGGTAAAAACTAAGAAAATCTGAATAAAGGCCAGACTTCAGCTAATGATTATGCCTCAATACTGCTTCTAGAGTTGTAACAAGGGTGTCACACTCATGCTAAATGTTAACACTAGAGGAAACTTGGTATACGGCATATGGGAGGTGGCTGCACTATCCTCATAATTTTTCTGTAAATTTAAAACAGCTCAAAAATATATATATATATGGTTTAAAAATGGTGATAATAGCCTCCATATTTTTTTCAGAGTTTTGGAAGACTCGAATCAGTCAATGGGAATAAAGAGATTTGGTCATTTGAGAAGAATTTAAAAATTTGAGCTATTATTAAAAATGATGTTATTACTAATGAGAAAGTGTTTCAGGCCACAACTTCTCTAAGGCTGTAGAAATGAATATAATCTATTTTAATCAAGAAAAAACTCAAGTATTAAAATTGACAAAATTCGGGGACTTCCCTCATGGTCCAGTGGTTAAGACTCCTCACTTCCAAAGTAGGAGGCATGGGTTTGATCCCTGGCTGGGGAACTAAGGTCCCACATGCCACATGGCATGGCAAAAAAATTTGTTTGACAAATTCATGGGATGCAACTTACTTGAGTGTAAATGGTAGACTCTAAGTGGCTTTTGATCTTCAACAAAGGCTTTGCACCATCTACCCACTTAATATCCACATTCGATTGCTGGGAACAGAAAACATACATGTGAGTTTTTGTACCATAGCAAGGGACAGATGAGCAATATATGCATTTCAACATTCTTCTCAGAAACAAATGTGCTAGCTTCAGACATAGGGAATTATTGGAGAAAATAACCTGCCTTTAGAATAAATGTATCCTAAATCATTTTGAAGTTCCCATCCTTTGCAAGCAGATACTGTTCCTAATGACAATAAAAATGACTGTATAAAGGAATTTTTTTTATCATGCATAAAATCATTTTGTGCCCAAGAGTCCCATTTTAAGTTACTGGAATCAACTGACATGAGGTTACTTTGTCAAACTATGATAGAAACTTCCCAACACTCATGTTCCATACTTATCTTTGTTGTGGACCAGTATCAGCCCTCAAACCACACTCTGAGTAGCTACCAGCCACACCAAATCATCCAATATGCCAACAGTATTCTATTGTTTAAACATTTCATCATATACCTAAAACTGAATCACTTTGCTGTACAGCAGAAATTAACATGACAAAATCAACTATACTTCAATAACATTTTTTAAAAGAAGGGAAAATAACATTTCATCATGATTTCTTCAACAAATACAGATATTTTCCTACCCTTCTGGATTCTGCATCATTCAGATTCAAGTAGCCTGGGGGAAGATTGGCAGAAACTGGCAGCTGCTGCTCCAAAGTGATGATTCTACCATCCTTCAGTAAAGGTACCCAGGCAAAGCCAACTGCCAAGACAATAATCAACCATGAGAAATGAAATCGCAGATGCAATTAGCTACACAAATGTCTGGTCACTGGGGAGCAGGGTAGGGCTGGTGATGCTGCCAGAGGTTTGTATGTGAGAGTCCAGGTGTTGGGCATCCAAGTACTGGGGAAAACAATGAGTTTGGATGGCTTTCTAATCCTAGTCTGGCCACTAACAGGTTATTCACGCTACCTCCTTGACCATAACAATGGGAACAATAACACCCAGCTCTTCTATAGAACAGAGTGATTTAAAGACCAAAGTGAGCTGATATACCAAAACACTTGAAAGCTTTTAAAGTGCATCCATTTCATTATCTTGACATACTAGGGGAGCATTTTGGTAGACTTATTTTTTAAAAGATTCAGATGTCTCTTGTCCACCCTTACAGTCTCATATCTGAGACTATAATCAGATAGCAATCACCATGCTGCAAAATTTCTTCCAGCGACCCTAGAGTAAGTAAAGGACTATGGAAAATGAAGGTCACAAGTCAAGGTTATGTTCTATATTTATACACAGCAGTATTTGGTTGGGCAGTTTTCCTGATTACAGAAGAGAGGTAGCAAGAGAATACAGCCACAGCACAGTACTTACAACTGGAATCACTGAGAGATTTTCCTCTCCAGTCTCTACATTTCTTAACAGTTCTACCCCAAAGAGCCTCTTGGCTTCTTATTAGAAAACTCATCATGTTCTAAGCTAAAAAAGCCAGAGCCATCTGTGTTGCTCAAGTCAAGCGGTGTCAGTATTTCCATTATAGAGATTACTCTGGACTTCAAGTGTTTATAACTTAGCTGTAAAAAGGCTTGCTCTGAACTGAGTTCTGGCATATGAGGGAGGGTGTTGGCTCGAGAGTACTTTTGAAAGCCACTGCTTTCTGATACTTTAAAATTCTTTGTGTGAGTGTGTGGGTGTGTGTGTGTGCAAGCGCACGTGTGCGTGTGTTTACAGTGTGAACACAGAAGTCAACACAAATCTGGTTAGAATGTTTTCATTCACGTGTTTAATTTGGCAAAGCTTTAATTCTTAAAGAGACTGATACATTGCATTCTCCAAGTAGACTGAATGGCTTTCTCAGACGCCAAAACACGCCTGCAGGGCATCTTCACTAGTACAGCATCAGAAATGCTTTACACAGGGCTTTTCTTTTAGAAAAAGCAGAGGAAAGTAACATGAGCAGAAGAACCATTCAAAAGGACTCTGTCAAAGTAGTTAAACTGAAAATTAGACAAATGACAAAAGGTTTCCAGTCCAGAAATCAGGAAAAGGGAAAGATATTTCTTGTTTTTCAGCAATATTTTTTCCTTACATAAAGTTTTATTGACATATAAATCAGATGCCTTACAATTAATCTATTTAAAGTACACAACTCAATGGTTCTTAGTATATTCACAAAGCTCTATTATCTATTGTCACTACCTAATTCCAGAACTTTTTCATCACCCCCAAACGGAACTCCATACCCCTCAGAAGTCACGTTCTATTTCCCCTTCTTCAAGTCCCGGACAGCCACTGATCTACTTTCTGTCTCTATGGAATTGCTTGGGCAACATTTTTGCACTGCAAATCAATCAGAGCATGGCCAAGTGTGTCTCTCAGTCAAAACTTATCTAGAATGCTTGGAAGCTATATAAGGTACAATGTCAAGCACACACCATCTGCCTCAAAGGTGTGAAGCCACTTAAAGGATGGACAGTTAGAAGTGATGAGTGCTGTGGAGGAGTCTGGGATTAACAGATATACACTACTCTATATAAAATAGATTTTAAAAACTAGCACCTGCTGTATACAGCACAGGGAACTATGTCCCATACCCTGTAATAACCTATAATGGAAAAGAATCTGAAAAAGAACGGATATGTGTGTATATATACATATGTATGTATAACTGAGTCACTTTGCTGTACACCTGAAACATTATAAATCAGTAATACTTCAAAAATAACTTCAATATATATATTTTAAAAACTGATGAGTAGCAAGAGAATAATCACCTCATGCTCTACTGAGCATCTTGCCCACTTCTGTCTAGGATCTGGATAAGGCAACTGTTGTTTGTTTCCTCAGGAGGTACACTGTCATAGGTTCTCATTATTCTGCTAGATTTCTGCTCAATCTGCAAGGTCACTACCCTAAATGAGCTGCAATTTCTATGGGGATCTAGAACATGACCACACTATCCACAAAGGGACTCTCCTAATATTCAGTACTGCTGCCTGCTGGGCATCACTCAGATGTGTCACTAACACTGCAAACTCAACATCAGTCAAAACCCACAATCCCTAGGCACAACTCTGCTACTCCATAATACCTTCTTTCCAGCTTTGAAACTTCAGTGCTAACTTTGAATCGTCTCTCTAGAGGCCATTCACTTGCCAGGCCCAGTATATTACTCTGCAATTGTCTTTTCCTCCACCCTCACCGCCTGCCCCCCACCCACCTGCCATTACAGCCCCACTGTGGTCCCCTTCCTCTCCTGAACTCCTGAAATAGCCCCCTAACTGGTGTTTCTTCCTTCCTTCCTTCTTCCTGCTCCACCTCACCTCACATTGCTGCCTGATTGGATTTCCTGCAAAACAGCTCCTACTGGTGTTTATAACCCTCCAGTATTTCCTATTGGTAACAGAACAAAATCAAACCCACAACCTGGTATTCAGGGCCTTCCACCATCTGAATCTTCCTTTTCAATCTGGCTTCCTATGCTTCCCTCCCCAGTTCCCTGTGCTCCAGTGCTATGGAACTATTTGGGGTTCCCTGTCCAGACCCCACAATACTCTGCCTCTGTACCAGCTATTCCTTCATCCTGGAATCCTCTCCCTTCCTGTCATGACTGCATTATCAAACTCTAGCCCACCCTTCAAGGCCTCACCCAAATACCATCTCCTCCTGGAAGCCTTCCCTGACTCCCCAGCCACTTGTCCTTCCACCAGTTGAACTGAACAATTTTATGCGATGTCAGAGAATAACTCACTCTCCTCTGAGATCACATAGCACCATTTTATTGGTAACTACTACTTTCTATCTTGTGTTATAAATGTCTACATAGATCTTGTTTCCCCCACTGGACCATGTGCTCACTGAAGATGACATCTATGTTCGATGCTCCACTGTCTTCTCCATATTACCTACTACAGTATCTAGTATATAATAGATATGCAGACATATTTGCCGAGTGAATGAACAAATTTAAGATGGGTCCAGGCTAATGACTCAGAAGCAGCCTGAATGCCCATCAACAGAGGAATGGATAAAGAAGATGTAGCACATATATACAATGGAATATTACTCAGCCATCAAAAGGAATGAAGTTGATGCCATTTGCAGAGACATGGATGGACCTAGAGGCTGTCATACAGAGTGAAGTAAGTCAAAAAGAGAAAAACAAATATCATATATTAATGCATACATGTGGAATCTAGAAAAATGGTATAGATGAACTATTTGCAAAGCAGAAATAGAGACACAGATGTAGAGAACAAACATATGGACACCAAGGGTGGGAGGGGGTGGTGGGATGAATTGGAAGATTGGGATTGACATATATATACTACCTTATATAAAATGGATTAACTAATGAAAATAGACTATATAGCACAGGGAATCTCTACTCAATGCTCTGTGGTGACAAAGAGGGGATATATGTATACATATAGCTGATTCACTTTGCTGTACAATAGAAACTAACAACATTGTAAAGCAACTAAACTCCAATAAAAATGTTTTAAAAAGAAAGAAAGAAGGAAAGAAAAAGATTGGCACAGGCTAACTTGGATTTGAATCCCAAAGCATGCTGACACTGACATAGTGGATGTGGCATGGGCCATGTCCATAGGACCTGTGATATTCTCCCAAGGATGCTTCCCATTGGTCTATCTAAAGCCGTGAGGAATGAGACCACAACTGGGGCTTCACTATCAATGCTTATTCAAGTTTGTTAAATCTATCCTCTTCTCACTAGAATTCCAATCTCCCATGGGTTCAAAAATGCCCATGGCTCTGGGCTCACTTCCCTCTTCTCAATGAGTAGAACTGGAAGATTCTGCTTGCTGAGCCATTCCACACAAAAGAAATAACAAAAATATAGCATCACAACATGGGTTTCTCTCTGAGAAGAGCAATATTACTTTATGTTGCCTACAGTAATCTATGCACACTGGAAAGCATTTGGACATGACGTTGAGTAGAAATGATGATAAAATGAACATGCAATTCATATTTGAGCAAGGAAATTTTAACTCAGAAATGCACTTTTTGGTAAGGGGAAGTGGTCTGTAGCTCGATGAAAGAGGTTATATACTAAGACAACTCCATTTCAAATAGCTCTAGAGACAGAGATTTAAAGAATTCATGGGGTGGGGAATACATGTAAATCCATGGCTGATTCATGTCAATGTATGGCAAAAACCACTACAATACTGTAAAGTAATTAGCCTCCAACTAATAAAAATAAATGAAAAAAAAAGACTGCATGGATATATGTATACCTATAGCTGACTTACATTGTTGTACAGCAGAAATTGACACAACATTGTAAAGCAATTATACTCTAAAATTTTTTTAATTTTAAAAGATACACACTTATAGATAGATTAGACAGACATAGATATAAATATAGATAGATACGTAGATAGATATAAAGGATTATAAACAAGGACTTCTGGACAGCACAGGCAATTCTACTCAACACTCTGTCTTAAGTCATATGGGAAAAAAATCCAAAAAAGGATAGATGCATATACATGTACAAGTGAATCAAGTTGCTGTACACCTCAAACACAACATTGTAAATCAACTATTCTCCAATAAAGAACACACGTACCTGGAGTTTCAACTGTGTCCTGCTTTTTGGTTGTTCCCTTTGTGTTTATTTCACAACTTACGTGATAAAAAGTGAAAAGTAAATGATGTTTTTGATGCAGGTGAATGGGAAGCTCAATTTTTATCTGAAATGAAAGCAAAATTATACAGAGCATTTTGTTTTCATCGTCAAGTGGGACTGTCAGACCTTTAGCTCTGTTTCATCATACTTTTCCAATGACATAATTTTCTAAATCACAGGTCAAGGGGTCAAATAATAGATATCATTTAAATATATTCCAAATGCCTTTCTGGTCAATTTCAGTTTGACAATAATATTCTCTAGGGTTGTGAGGGCTGATTTATTACTCTTCCTGGAGAGTCCAGTGGATTCTCCTGGATTCAACTTTGCAGCAGGATTTTCTGAAACACTGGATCAAAACCACATCCTTAAAGCCCAGAGATACTATGTAACTCAATCTGAGTCAGTGAATCCAATCCATCTACAATGTGCACTGAATTTGAAAACCTGCCTTTTTTTTTCCAAAATCATTGCCCTCCTCTGCGTGAAAAAAAAAAAAATTTAAGCCTTTACAAATAAATGAGCAAAAAGTCACTGAGATATTATGGAATCCACAAATTACAGTTGTATAAATTTCTTTAGAGGAAAAACATAGTTTTACTCTTGAATAAATAAAAAGCATCATCATGACATGAATTTCATGCAAAAAGTTAATACTTTAAAACAAGCACCTCAAGTAATTTGCCAATCAGAACCCAAGAGAATGTTTGTAATGTCTCCTGGGAAGGATGTGGGAGACAGATCACAGATTTAATTGATTTAACACACATGCGTGGACCTGCCCAGGAACCCATGCACACACACACGCTCACACTCACTTTCCTGGTTAATACATAAAGAATGTTTGAAAAGTCCATTTCTGGCTTCCTAACATGGATTACTTACTACATGAACAAGCTTTCTCTAGTGACTGGCACTGGTTATAGACAGGAATATATTAAACAGCTTGGTGATGGGACATCTGGCCTAATTATCATTCACACAAGACATCGCTTTGGTGTGATAACTAATTTCTGTTGTAGGTATATTTCACCACAGAATATGCCTATTCACAGCATCCAGACCATCTGTGTATCTAATGCTCTGCTGCACATAAATATGGACACACTCCCTCCCTGGGTGGCAAAAACACATTCCCTGCAAAGGTTGGGGTACTGGACTAAGCAGGAATGAGCGAGTCCCAGGCTGGGGTTTCAGGCCTCCATACTACAGCAGCTGGGCCTGGGGAACCGGGGACAGCAGGGTGGGGGGATGGTTTCTGACCAAGCCAGGGATGGACACGTGGAGCCTGAGAAGCAGAAACAGCAGAGCTCCTGGCCTGGGATGCACACCCAGGTTCCATGGAGACACACGGCTATCAAAGGCAGCCTGCAGATTTGGATAAGCTGGCTATGCACAGGTTTTGACAGAGACACTCAGAGAGACACTGGGAAGGACACAGACATGCAGAGACAGAGAACTGGGAAGAAAGAGAGCCAGGGACAGAATCAGGCAACCTGACTGAGGACAGGCGCTCAGAGGCCGGGGAAGATGGCCTCTGTCTACACTGCACTGAGGCATTCGGTATAGCCGATGGGATTCTGGGGGCCCAGCCACACCGCTGTGTCTCTCAGAGCATTTCACTTACAGACAGGCTGCACCCTCCCATGCAGAACCACAGGAGGTAAGAGCTAGGAAGGCCTTCAGAAAACCCCTTCCAAATGTCTTATTTTAAACTCTGGAAATTGGAGACTCAGGGAGGGGAAGTGACTTGCTCAAGGTCACAGAGCCAGCTGATGTCCAAGTGTGGGCTAGAAGTCCCGTTCTAGTCTGGTGTCTGTTTCCTTTGTTATCTCACATCAGAGCCCCTTCCATTCGTGGGCCCGGCCTCCACTGTCACCAAAGGGCACCAGGCAGGCAGTGGCCCTTCTTTCTGATGTGACATTTTCTATTTTCATGGGACTAACCATTCAGGGATTGAAGGTGCAGCTGCAAGACTGGAAATAATTCAAACAGAAAAGAAACAACCACCGCAGCGTTTTCTCAATGAGAAAAATAATGTATTTTACCTCATCATAGAACTCTGGATTTTGGTTGTGATGCGAGACAACAGCATAAGCGTTTGTGGTAAAGACAGACCCTGCAGGTTTTCCATAGATACACTGCAAAAGAAGGAAACAGAGTCACCACTCTCCATGCCGCTCTTTAAACAGGATGCTAGGGAACCACACAGTTACAGGCATCTGTGAGCACAGGGTCATGGCCAAGCCCACCCAGCTCTCACCATGAGCCTGTAAATTCCAAATCATTTCCAGTCACTCCAGACACCCCCAGACATCGCCTAACTTGGCTCCATGGATGCTGCTCAATTTCCTGCCACCAAAGAAATATAATTTCAACTTAGCTGACAGGAAGTGGCTGAACACTTCTAATCATTTGGAAGGGAAACACTCTCCAGCCAGGCCTGGCAAGCTTACTTCTCTCATGCTATTTGCACTTCTTAATATGAGAAGCTCCTCCTCGGTCGGTCAGCAACATGTGCTGAATGCTCATTGTGCATGGGCCAGGTAAGGAGTTTTAACAGAACCAACAGCAGATCCATTCCTAGCCTCGAGGAATTAGAAAATGAATGGCCATTAGGCCACAGACGGGCTTACTGTTCTCTCACTTTATGAGCCACACTTTCAGAGTCACCAGCTTGCTGCTACACCAATAAAATGAATGGAAGGCTTTCTAGGGTTCCGTGGAAAGATCCGATTTCATTTCTAGTGTGAGTTTTTCACTTCCATAGGCTTAATACGTTCAAGGATGAATATGGGGTCGACTAGCCAGGCTCCTAATGGACTCACTCAGGTACTTCAGAGTCAGCCTCCAGGCCAGCTAAGAAATGAAACTGACACTCGCCTGCTCTCCTGAAATATGGTTATGAAGGCAATTTGCAGGAACTGCAGAGAGGTAACCTAAGAGTCTTTGAGTATACAAAAGGATAGTGCACGGGGATGAAGAAAAAACTATTCTCAGCTCCACTGAAGGAAGAATCAGAGAACCGACACCTCATTTGAGCCAGCTAATCCTTAATTTGACTTAGGTTTCTCTGTGAAAAAAATCTCTTCTCAAAGAACTATTAAACATTCGATGACTTAATCGGGGACATTTCAGCCTCTTTTCCTAGGTGGTTTAAGTGGAAGACTTGCCATCCATCTGTCTGATTTAGGCTCAAGCTAGAGACATGGGGAGTCAGATAAACACTTTGTGATGGCTAGATGTTCGGACTTCTCTCTCAGACCTCTGATTCCTGGGCTAAAGAGCCAAAAGTAAATGGTGGCTATAAAGAGTGAAACCGTAAGGGTACCGTGACAGGTATTTTAAGGATCGCAATATCAGATACTGAGATGCTTTTCCTAGACCACTCATTCAAGTTTGGAGGCACCATTTGGCCAGCCACAGACTCGAAGTCATATCTCAGATCAAAGCAGTCATGCTGTGCTACTGTCAGCTTGAAGCCCGTTCAGGTTTCAAGGAGAAAGGAGTTTAAACTCCCCTGATGGTACCACTATAAGCTGTCAGAAGAAAATGACCTTGTGATTGGGCACTGAAGCAGGGCAAAATCCAAGTGGAGCAAAGACAAAAATTCTGGCATATGCAGCTTACCCTTTTTTAAAGCTATATATACGCTCCTAACACATTGTGTTATTTCTTAATATTTAACTCAATCTTACTGGTAATGTTTAAGAGTAGAAAAGGCAATATTACATTTGTCACTTTACTACATTTTCTTTGACATTTAAGCACATGAAACTTAGCATATGAAACTACCTAGTACCAAAATGTCTGTCTCTATGAAAAATGCATGCTTATCAATATCACAAACAAACCTTTAGGGCGCTAGCATCACTTTCATCTGAATCCCGGAATTCCACACAGACCGCAATGTTCCTTGCCTAAAAACGATTCATCATTCAAAATGAGTCACGAAACGAGATTATAAACAAGTGTAACACCCCCAAATGTACAGTTTATCCTGTTTACCTTGGCAAATGTTTTCTGGCTATCATATTTTAATTGCAAGGGATATACATATAGATGGTTTTTGTAAATGGTAAATGGGTAACAATATTTTGTCATTTCTGGAACAAACTCTTCAACTTCCACAGTAATATTTTGACAATTCTTTTCAAAGGGCTTCAGAGGCACATATGAAGATGTAATACAATCTATAGCAGAAAAAAAAACAGGCAAAGATGCAACAATTGTTAACACATTCCTGCATTTATAAAAAAACATACCTGGATTGTGTTCTCTAAGAATGGTTTAACAGAATTCTTAGTGATTGACAAAAACGCATACAGCCACTTCAAGAACCCAGAAGAACAAGTAGGAGTAAGTAGCCTGATGCTGATTTTAGTGAAACCCTTCAAACCAGATGCAGATTGCTATTTCATTCTCAACGTATAGTGATTTTTCCAAATATAACACATCATAATTTTGACAAATTTAAACTCTGCGAAGAAATCCATTACATTTTTTCTCCTGCGACTGCAATTTAGCTTTTCACTGCAATTTTTTATTGGTATCAGGGAAGTAACAGTAAATTTATGCCAATTAGCTCATGGCTAGTCCCTCTTAAAAAGTTAACTTGGTACAGGTGCAAATTTTCACTTAAGGAATAAAGGCAGCCTTCTGAAACTACAGATCTTATGATGTGTTACCAATAATAAATTCAATCCTCCCGAATGTGGAAAACACAAAGACTTAGAGAAGTATAGCAGCACATGTTATTGAGGTAACCACTTGCAATAAAGGTTATTCATACACTTAAAGGGGCTCTAAGACTGCTGGTCCTTGCTGAAGAGTGATACTGATGGAGAAGAAATATGCAGGAAAGTCAGATCTGAGGACATAATATTTTTCACTGGGTTTGGTTTTCTATGATAGCGATACTTACAATAGAATATCTGTAGGAACAGAGTAAAGATCCACAGATAAAAGTGATCATTTCACTGCCCAGAGTTAACTACTGCTAATATTTTGGCATCTTTTCTTGTAGTCTTCTTTCTAGATATGTCTCATCTAACAAACACAAAAATCGCACTGTATAGAGAACTTTATCCTAGTTGTTGGTATTTTATCTGATATCTTATTTCACGAACTATTTGTAAACATCATTTTGCAGAGCTGCATAAAAATTTCATGGTATCAGGATCCCAGAACTGAACTGAACCACACTTGAACTAAACCATGACTGAACCACACTGACAGTGTCGTACTCTTTGGTTGCTTTCAATCCCCTCTGTAACACAGACAACACTGCAAAAAATATCTTTATGCATAAACTCCTGTCTACACTTCAAGTTATTTCTTTAGGAAAAAGTTATCCATTGAACTCTTAGGTGTTTTAACATGTCAATTGCCACTCTCCTACTTACAATCCTTTCGTGACTTCTCATTGTACTTGAGATGAAATTCAGTTTTTTGAGGAGTTACCATGGTTTTCACACTGCTCTTCATGATGTGATTCTTCCTGCTTCTCCTACTTTATTTCCTATCTCCCGTGTTCACATCACACACTAGACTAGAGCCTCACCAGTTCCCTTTGCATTCATACAAACCAACCTATCTGCACCTCAAGATCTTTACATGTGACAACCTCAGAGTAGAATGTACAGTCCCAACCATCTCACGCAGGCTGGGCCACATGGTGAGCCTTCCTTAGCCACCCTTTTTGAAAGTAGCCCACCCAATCAGAGACAGAAATTATTCATTTGCTTTCTTGTTTAAATGTCTGTCACTCCTTCTAGACTGTAATCTCCATACTTTCAAAGCACCTAGTAAGTATTCAATAGTTTACTCACTAAATGTTTATTTGGTGAGTAAATGGATAGACAGAATGTCAGAATTAGAATACCTTAGTTATAGACATTCATGGATGTCTCTTGCCAAACTGTACTCCTACTTGAGATAGGTGACAGTGCCTGGTCAAAACTAAGCCGGCATTACAGTTACAGTTCATTTTTTGCAAATTTGATAGATGAACAAAAACACCACAATGCTGAAATATTTACATTTGTGTTACTGGCATAATTACCGAGACTGGATGTTTTCCAATTATTTACCAGTCATTTTATTTCCTGCAAATTGTCTTTTCTGTCTTCTGTCCATTTTTCTCCTAGGATCATAGATTCTTGTCTTTAGACAAAAGAAATTCTCCTTTTGGATCCCTTCACTGATGAAATTCAGCCAAGGCAAAAGGAGCAGAAACTGACTGGAACACACTCACATCATATATTATACATGAAACAGCATCTGATAAAAATCAACTTAATTTACTTCCTAATCTCTAACTATTCACCATGTGTCCTGGCTTGAATAGTGTCCCACCAAAATTCATGTCCACTGGAAACTCAGAATGTGACCTTATTTGGAAATAGGGCCTTGGCAGATGTAATTAGTTAAGATGAGATCATAATGGATTTAGGTGGGCCTTAAATCCAATGACTGGTGCTCTTAGTAGAAGACCATATGAGGACAGAGGCAGAGACCAGAATGATACACCTATAAGCCAAAGGATGCCCAGGCTAGCCAACAGCCACTAGGAGCTAGGAAGAAGAGATTCTTCCTCAGAGCACTGTGAGGGAGCGTGGCCATGCTGACACCTTGATTTTGACTTCCAGCCTCTAGAACCACAAGAGAGTAAATTTGTTGTTTTAAGCCACCCAGTTTGTAATACTTTCTTACAGCAGCCCTAGGAAACAAATACACCATGTAAATCTCAAGAAAAATGTTAGGAAGATAAAACACCTGAGCTTCAGGGACTTCCCTAGTGGTAGTTCAGTGCTTTCAACGCAGGGGGCCCAGGTTTGATCCCTAGTCAGGGAACTAGATCCCACATGCCACAACTAAGAGGTCACGTGCTGCAACTAAGATCCGGTACAGTGAAATAAATAAACATTAAAAAAATAAAAATCCTGAGATTCAAACATAGCCTTTTAGGTTTATTTGCAATATGTAAGTTCTTACTTGAAAAATCCACAGGAACACATTCTACTGTGATGTTTAGCTGCCCAGGAATAATCTGCAATTTGGTCTTCTCTGGCCTAGATGTAAAATAAGAATATTTTATATTCAAAAAATATGATTACTAAGTGTACTGGTTACCATTTATTCAAACTTCCAAATGCTTCCAAATCCAAATGCTCTAACATTTGATTTTTCCCACATATGACTCACATTCATCATTCAAAGAAATTATAATTCATCTATGCTACTGATTTACTGCAGTAACTCTAAAACACTTACTTCTTGTATTCTGAGAGCAACTTGAGAATGTCTTCATTGGAAAGCTTGCTACTATCTTGTTTATACAAAGGAGAAAATCTCCCATCCAGGTCCAGAGAGCCTTGAATATCTTTGAAAATGGGCCTAAAAGAGCAACAGAGGGTTTTTTCTTAACTCGAGAGTATGGCTAAATTAAGATCAAACAGTGGTGATGGGAACATAAAATGGTGAAACTCTTTTGGAAAATAATTTGGCAATTTCTCATGAAGTTAAGCATACACCTACCCTCTGATCCTGCGATTCAACTCCTAGGCATATTTCCACATGATACTTGAATGTTCACAGCAGATTTATTTGTTATAACCCCAAACTGGCAACCACCCAGATATTCATCAACAAATGAATGGATAAACAAATCGTGGTATATTCTTACAATGGAATACTACTCAATGAACAACTGATACAACATTATGGATAAAATACAAAAACAGACTGAGAACAAGAAACCATAGACAAGGTTACATACTGCATGATTCCATTGGTGTGAAGTCCAGAATAGGTAAAAGTCATCTAAGGTCAGTGGTTGCCTGGGTGGGAGTGGATGGCTGATTGGACAGGGATGTGAGGAACTCTCTGGAGTGATAGAAATGTTCTAGATCTTGGTTGGGGTGGTAGTTATATGACTATATACATCTGTGGAAATTTATCAACCTGGACATATAAATGTGCATTTTAATCAAAGATAAATTATATCTCTGTGAAGTTGATAAAAATTGAATTAGATCTTTAAGATCAACTTACATAGAGTTTATAATATATCTATAAAATTTCTAATATGAATTGGAATTATTCCCTCCTCCTTCTCTTCTTTCATTTTCCGAGTAGCTGTTTTACTGCCAGAACAGGAAGTAATATACAAGCACCCAACACACCGGAAGCAACTATGGCCAAAAGCACAATCTCCCCTGGCAAAGCCTCTGAAAAATGTGGTTAAAGGCACTAACTATCATTCCTACTTCTAAGCATACCTCCTTTTATTTTCAGTAAACAGGGGTTTATCACACAGCTTTTAAATATCCCAGCCAAGCCTTTAGAGTCAGTTCCTGTTGCTGCTAACAACCAAAATAATTTAAGAAGAAAAAAAACAGCATAATTCCACATCAGAACTGGGGATTAAAGCTTCTAACTTTGAAGGTTTTACAATTTATTTTTCTACAAGCACATTAGCATCAAGCAGTTACTGATATGGCCTAAAAAGGGGTGGAGAGCATGTGCCATGGCTGTCTATTGTGGGCTCTGAATTCAGGTGCTGTTAGTTCTGAGACCTGCTTACATACATGCCATGCCAACTTAGGCAAGGATTTTTTTTTTTTTATTTCTGTGACTCAAATTCCTCATCTCCAAGATGGGGGAGAATAGTACCTACCTCTAAAAGAAATATACATTAAGCACATAGACCTCTGCCTTGTACGTGCACGTGTGTTAAGTTGCTTCAGTCACATCTGACTCTTTGAGACCCTATGGACTGCAGCCCACCAGGCTCCTCTGTCCATGAGATTCTCCAGGCAAGAATACTGGAATGGGTTGCCATTTCCTCCTCCAGGGGATCTTCCCGACCCAGGGATTGAACCTGTGTCTCTTATGTCTCCTGCATTGGCAGGTAGGTTCTTTACCACTAGTGCCACCTGGGAAGCCCACCTTGTACAGTCAGCACTTAATTACCATAAATATTGGGCTGGCCAAAAAGTTTGTTCTGGTTTTTAAAACCTGAACGAACTTTCTGACCAATAGGAACAGCAGTAGCCACTGGAGCATCACTAAGTATGTTTCACCTTCTGGACCAGCTAAGGAATACCTTCCACTCTTCTTTTCCCTTGACCTATCCTTGGCTAGCATTTCTTCCTAGTTGGCAAAATAAGGACAAGGTGCCTTTTCATCTACCAACATATAACACATTTTGAGACGCTCTCCCAAAATGAAATGATTATAGTGATAGAACAGTTACTGAACTTAAATCTCCTACCCTTATGGTACTCCCCAACACACACTGAACAAAACTCATTGAATTATTCAGAACTTAGTGCCCTTTCCCCAGAAGTTCCAGTGAGCTGTACAGGCTGTACCATAAACAAGTCAGTGAACTTGTACTTCAAAGGGAGTATAAGCGAGGAATACAGTTTCAGTCATCACTGTAGGTAGATTGGCAAGATTTAGACAAAAATCATGTAAACCACCATCAGATATGTGGTACAATTAACACACTTCCCAATATACTACCCCTGAAGAAGTTGCCAAATTTGTCATCAGAAAGCAAGAAAATCTACTAAGTAATTACACACTTGCACTGAGCAACTACATTTTTTGCCTTCTAGTTTTTAGTATGTTTTTCAGAATTACTCTATGATGGCTTTCCAAAGCATAAACCCAGCCAACTCTAAAATAGTGGGCACATTGTACACAATTCACTGCAATTTCTGGTTTTCTGGAAAAAAAATTCCATCACTTTAGCAAATAAGCTCTGCTTTAAAAGGCAATAAAATTAAGTGGTGTCAGTCAGATCAGTAACCCAAGCCAAAGAAAATTTCCCTGAAGCAAGACATTTGAAAAAATGAAAGGGTCTTTGAGGCACAGCAAATTCTAAAAGAAAGAATTTTTACATCCTGCTATAGACTGAATGTTTGTGTCACTTTGCTGCTCCTACACCCCCAAATTCATATGTTGAGATCTAATCCCCAAGGTGATGGTATTTGTATGGCCTTTGAGAGGTGATTCAGTCATGAGGATGCAGTCCTTATGAATAGGATTAGTGTCCTTATAAGAGGCCAGAGAGCTAGCCTGCCCTCATTTCACTATGTGAGACTACAAGGAGAAACTGGTTGTCTAACACCTGGAAAAGAGTTCTCACCAGAACCCAACGATGCACTCTGATCTCAAGTTTCTAACCTCAGAAATGGTCAGAAATGAACGTCTGTTGTTTAAGCCACCCAGTCTAACCTGTTATGGCAGCCTGAATGGACTGAGACACATCCCAAGTGTCCCAATATATAACTGGTTTGTCAGAAATAGACTTCTGAATGCTGCTGGCAAGGACAATAGCCCTCAACTTCACACGGGAGCATGAATAGATGGGTCAGAAATATATTTGTACAAACCTGGCAGCCCAAGCAAAGGGCATTCTGTATTGTCCAAGGCGGCTACACACTTGCTTAGCTGTCCTGTGTACCTTCTGGGCCGTCTAAGGTTAGAAATAAAAAGATAGGCTCAGATTTGTCCAAACTATCAGAGACTCACCCAGAAAAAATAATTTCCCCAACTTACTGATATGAAACATCAAAAACTAGGAAAACAAGATACAGAAATAGTTATAAATGAAACACAACACACATCAGCCACCCACTTTTCAAGATAAAAGTATTTCCTAAGGTTATGATTTTCTCATCAACAGAGCCCTCATCAAGATATCAGAAGACAAACAAAATAGATGTAGGGCATGGTTTGTACTGAAGACTGTTATTGGGAAAAAATTAAGCAGTTTTAATGTCTATTTCCTTTCACACATGAGCAGGCATATACTTATCATTCTTGGGTGAAGTTGGTTCTGGGTACTGCTGACCTTTTTAACTCCCAAGATAAAAGCCAAATGACCAAGAATCAATGCAATTAGTTTAGCGTGGGCAGGAGCTGCTGTTTGCACAGACACTGGGAGATGACAAAGGAGATAAACTGCCTATAGAGTCTAAACAGGCTGTGAAATGCTGCCTCTATGCTATCCCGAGGGATACAGAATGCTGAAGGCTTTTATCTATATTGTTGAGACTTTTCCCCCCACAAATTAGTCATATGTCTCCTCAGCATCTCCTACTTAATAAACACTATTTGGATCCACAACTAAAGGCTACATACAACAGACTGACTCATAAAAACTCAGAAGCTGGATTGCCGCTAATGAACTATGCCATGAATGCTTTCCGTCTTTGGGCTGACTTTTCTCATTTATAAAATGAGAGAGGATTAGATCAATAATTTCCAAAAGTTCAGAATTCATGATCCAGAAATTTGGAGAATTACCCATTTAAAGATGTGTGCTGTGCTTACTCACTCAGTCGTGTCTGATTCTTTGTGACCCTGTGGACTGCAGCCCACCAGGCTCCTCTGTCCATGGGGATTCTCCAGGCAAGAATACTGGAGTGGGTTGCCAGGCCCTCCTCTAGGCAATCTTCCCACAATCCCTGCCACTTCACATACCAACATTATAGGAAAGACAGACAGGTGTGATGTTTAAAAAGTAGGAAGGGCAAAAATCTCAGAATAAACTCCTTCAAATTGAATACCCTGAAGCTTCATGAATGGCTCTCTATCTTGTCTTTCTTTTCTCATTTCATCAGAGACAGGAGTAAATTTGAGTACAGTCTGGCATTTGGAAAGTGCAGGACTTGGGTCATTTTTACCCTCGTTGCTCTGACATCTTTGGCTATATGCAGGGCTGGGAATAAAGAAAGAGTAGCTATTTCCAAGGATACAGTGTCAATGAATAGATATTGCCTAAAAGCCTTTAGCTCTGATTTTAATAAACAAGCAAAAATCAGACTGCCATGTGAAAAGGGGGAAAAAGTTATTTTCAAGCCTAAACATGCATACTCACAGAGCACACAATATTTTCAGAATATATTGCATGCTGAAAGAATGTTGGGGTTTTTTTTTGTTGTTATTGTCTTTCTTTTTAGAGGCATCATTGACAGTATCATTTAAAGTATCAATAAAAGCAAATTTTGCATTTGGCTGAAATGCTCACAAATGATCTTTATAAATACCTTTGCTGGGTCGGAATTTTTGATGTAGGGTTCCGCGCAGTGTGTGATGTTTCCTTGGAGAACCTTTTCAATTCTTGCAACCAGGAAAATTTCAGGATGTGGATTTGTCACTGAGAAAATTCCCTGGAAAAAAATTCCTTCTGTTAGATTTTTCCTTAATGTAATTTCATGCATACAGTTGCTTGGTTAGTGATTCCTAGTGGTGTGTTCAGCACAGAATATTGATATTCAACATAGAATCATGTCCAGGGCCCTGGTTAAGAGATAGCATTTCCATTCATACAGTTTTCAAAGGTCCTAATTGATGTTCCTTTCAATATAGATTTTCAATTTTGTCACCAGTCTCACATCTATTAGTCCCCAAAGTGTAGGTGTCACCCTGACTGCTTAGCCGCTTGTGTTTGGCGGTGTATGCAAGGTGCATCCTTAGGCCTAATCAATACAATGTGTATTGTTTGGCTTAAAGTAGCACATGCTAAAATAGCATGCATTTCTGAAGTGGGACAGGACATGCATTTTTAAAGGTAGTTGCCTGTAACTCCAAGGCAATTCACTCAACCTTAACTACTACTAAAGGTAACTAAGAAGGATGAAAATACTTTACTGTTCTACATAGAATAAAAACTAAATCATCCTATAGAAAACACTCCTTTGCTGCAGCGGAAGAGCTCTGGTGCTCTCAATGTAAAGGTAGAGGACAAACAATCCAAAAACTACTTTTGTTCCAAAACACTTTGTTTCAGGGACTAATGTAGATGCTACCAAGTTCCATGTGGAACAACTATACCATCTCGTGTCCAGCTCAGCTCTTTCCAAATATAATATATTCCAAATAGTCTGTTAGGTGGTGATGTCTGTTGCTTAAAGGAGCATCACACAAGTGAATTCGAATGGAAAAATCCATCGTTGGGACTCTACCAAGTTTTATTTTGTCTGCTTGGTATATTACCAACTGTGTTAAGATAGTGTGTTCCCGTTTTCAAAGCATTTCAGACCCATGAGCTCATCTGTTGCAGATAGAACTCTCTGAGGTAGACAGGAAAGAAGAGAAAACTCAGTGGAGGACACTAAGTAATCCCCCCAAATCCAAATGGCGTTTAAGGGTCCTGGATTATGTCTGATTCACCTTAGGATTCCCAAGCAGCAAGGATGGAAGAAAGTGGTTAAAAGCTGTTCGAGGAGTCAAATTTCCTGGGTTCAAAGCCTGGCACCACTATTTACGGGTTTAGATAAAGTCACATCCTCTCTATAGCTCAGATTTCCCATCTATAAAATGGGCTATGACAAGAGGAATAGGTATTTTGTAATCTTCTTGAGTGGATTCAGTGAAGTAATGCACATTAGGTAAGTGGTTACCAGAGTAACCAACATCTCAAGGTCACAGAACCTGATTTTTGGTTCTGCCAGCAGCATGCTGCCCGGGCTATGAGATGCAGCTGGCAGAGTGCTGGAGCAACCCACAGAAAGTATGCCGAACAGTGCACCTTGAGCACGATCTCAGGCTTTCGATGGTCACATAACTGTGCTAGATAAGATAGCTTTTGTGCACCCTCTCCCTTAGTCTCTGGGAAGATCCCCTGGAGAAGGGAATGGCAAGTCACTCCAGTATTCTTGCCTGGGGAAATTCCATGGACAGAGGAGCCTGGCAAGCTACAGTCCATAGGGTCACAAAGAATTTGACATGATTGAGCCACTAACATTTTTCACTTTTTTTCTTGTCTTCATAAAAACCCTCAAACACAGGCACTACGATACACACTTCTTACAGATTAAGAAACTGAGGCTTAGGGAGGTTCGTGCAGTGAGTAAGTGGGTGATGACTGCAGTCAGGGCTTTCAGACAACACAGCCCAGGCTACAGACCCACTCAGCCTATCAACACAGGCTCCCGTTGTCTCACCTGATAAGGCCGGATGAGAAGAGCAACGCTGCTGACTGCCACAACTAACATTCACTGAGCACCCTCCGTGCCCAGTACTCCAGCCATTTCCCTACACTGATGCCAGAAATGAACATGATTGTGTCAAAGGATTTGACAATTTGATCAGAGGAAGCTGCTTTGACTGTGTGATCCCCGTCACTACTGCTCTCACTAGCAGCCCCACTGTACTGAGCAAATTCAGCAGGTTGGCACAGGGCCGAGTGCTGTCTGGGATGGGGCACCTTAGACACATGAGAATGCTGAAGCATTGTTCAACTAACCAGGATTCCGAGGTAGGGGGACACTCTCTGAGGCAGCTCTGCCTTTTGCCCCTTAGCTTCCAGCTCTTCCCCACTCCCCAGAACACAGTGGGTGGGTAGCTAGAGAACACCCTAGAATCCCAGGTGGGCTAGGAGTCTGGATCTTCGGGACAAGGCCCTCCTTTCCCACCACAGGGGCATGGCTCTGCCTGCCTCTCTTCAGGGTGACTGTCACCCACATCACTGACCCCTCCCTCTAAGGAACGGGCCAGGTGTCCCCACTCCAGTTCCCAGTGCTTAGCCCCCCAGGACGTGGCAGGGCATGTGGTAGCAGTGCCCTTTTTCACTAGCTCCACACCTGCTGCCCCCCAGTGGGGAGCACACAAACAGACTCCTAAGAGTCAGCACCTCGCCCACAACCCCACCCTAGGTCATCTTGAGGGACCCGGGGCACCGAGCTCTGTCTGGGCACCTGGGAAGGAACTGTCAGGCAGCTGAGAGTGAAGTGACTGGTCACAGTAGCTGGTTGGTGTCAGGAAGGCAAAACTACTCGATGGGCTCAGCTTCTTCCTTTTCCTGTGGTTACCTGTTGCTCCTCAGGAAGCCACTACAGAGAAAGACTCTCCAAGGAGCAGACGGGGAGAGCCTAGAAGAGCCCCCAAGCGCCACCATCCACCAAGCCCTGGGAGTGGGTGGCCTCTTCCTATAGATCCTGCTGCCGCTTGAACAGCCTTGCTGTAGGGGATGGGGCCTTCACACTTCCCACGAGTGCCAGGGCAGTGCCATGTCCCTCTCTAGGGTGACAGGGAAGCGGGGGGGTGGGGGGGGGCGGGAACTGCACTCTGGGGCCTGCTAGAGCCAGATTCAGGTCCTGTTCCTCACGACAATAGCTCTGGGACCTTGAATGAGCCACCTGGTTGCTCTGTGCCTCAGTTTCCTCATCTGTAAAACAGGGATAGGAATAGCACCTATCTACTTTACTAGGGTATGGTAAGAATTAAATGACTTCATACAAGGACTTCCCTGGTGGTCCAGTGGCTAAGACCCCACACTCCCAATGCAGGGAGCCCAGGTTCAACTGCCACAACTAAAGATCCCACATCCCACATGCTAAGACCTGGCACAGCTAAATAAATAAATATTAAGAGAAAATAAATGACTTCATATGGATAAAGTATCTAGAGGAACACTGAAAAAAATATTGCTGAAAAAAAATATCACTGAGCTCAGATTACTGTTCAGATCTGCTAATACTGTCTCTCCCTATACAGTACTGCATTCTAGTCCCAAACAGAAGAAGTTGAAGAAAAAGACTTCTTCAAAAGGAAATGTTCAACTATTTGAAGTTAACGACCACTTCCTGATATCTTTACTGGATCTGGGAAAAGAGTGGAAAATGATCAAGCCATGTGAGGCCACTTCCATTCGTTCTTACCTCAGCACCTCTCATCTACTCCTTTGAAGCCTCCCTCAGGTCCCACAACTTCTGTGCCGTCTTCTAAGTCAACTCTCAACCCCTGAAGCCTCCTCACATTCCAAACCCCTCCACTCCCATTGTGTTATATACATCAGTTCAGCTCATACATCAGTTCAGTTCAGTTCAGTCGCTCAGTCATGTCTAGCCCTCTGCAACCTCATGGACTGCAGTACACTGGCCTCCCTGTCCATCACCAACTCTCGAAGTTTACTCAAACTTATGTCCACTGAGTCAGTGATGCCATCCAACCATCTCATCCTCTGTCATCCCCTTCTCCTCCTGCCCTCAATCTTTCCCAGCATCAGGGTCTTTTCAAATGAGTCAGTTCTTCACATCAGGTGGCCAAAGTATTGGAGTTTCAGTTTCAACATCAGTCCTTCCAATGAATACTCAGGACTGATTTCCTTTAGGATGGACTGGTTGGATCTCCTTGAAGTCCAAGGGACTCTCAAGAGTCTTCTCCAACACCACAGTTCAAAAGCATCAATTCTTCGGCCCTCGGTTTTTCCTATAGTCCAATACTCACATCCATACATGATTACTGGAAAAACCATAGCCTTCACTAGACGGATCTTTGTTGGCAAGTTATATCTCTGCTTTTTAATATGCTGTCTAGGTTGGTCATAACTTTTCTTCTAAGGAGCAAGCGTCTTTTAATTATATGGCTGCAATCACCATCTGCAGTGATTTGGGAGCCCAGAAAAATAAAGTCTGTCACTGTTTCCACTGTTTCCCCATCTATTTTCCATGAAGTGATGAAACCAGATGCCATGATCTTAGTTTTCTGAATGTTGAGTTTTAAGCCAACTTTTTCACTCTCCTCTTTCACTTTCATCAAGAGACTCTAGTTCTTCTTTGCTTTCTTCCATAAGGGTGGTGTCATCTGCATATCTGAGGTTATTGATATTTCTCCCGGCAATCTTGATTCCAGCTTGTGCTTCATCCAGCCCAGTGTTTCTCATGATGTACTCTGCATATAAGTTAAATAAGCAGGGTGACAATATACAGCCTTGACATACTCCTTTCCCTATTTGGAACCAGTCTGTTGTTCCATGTCCAGTTCTAACTGTTGCTTCCTGACCTGCATACAGATTTCTCAGGAGGCAGGTCAGATGGTCTGGTATTCCCATCTCTTTCAGAATTTTCCGAAGTCCACACAGTCAAATGCTTTGGTATAGTCAATAAAGCAGAAATAGATGTTTTTCTGGAACTCTCTTGCTTTTTGATGATCCAAGGTATGTTGGCAATTTGATTTCTGGTTCCTCTGCTTTTTCTAAATCCAGCTTGAACATCTGGAAGTTCACAGTTCATGTATTGCTGAAGCCTGGCTTGGAGAATTTTGAGCATTACTTTACTAGCGTGTGAGATGAGTGCAATTGTGCAGTAGTTTGAGCATTCTTTGGCATTGCCTTTCTTTGGGGTTGGAATGAAAACTGACCTTTTCCAGTCCTGTGGCCACTGCTGAGTTTTCCAAATTTGCTGGCATATTGTGAGTGAAGCACTTTCACAGCATCATCTTTTAGGATTTGAAATAGCTCAACTGGAATTCCATCACCTCCACTAGCTTTGTTCTTAGTGATGCTTCCTAAGGCCCACTTGACCTCGCATTCCAGGATGTCTGGCTCTAGGTGAGTGATCACACCATCATGATTATCTGGGTCATGAAAATCTTTTTGTATAGTTCTTCTGTGTATTCTTGCCACCTCTTCTTAATATCTTCTGCTTCTGTTAGGTTCATACCATTTCTGTCCTTTATTCATCTGTCCTTTATTTATCTGATCCAGACTTGCCCTGAGAGTCAAGGAGACTCTGGCAGAGGCGTGGGTCAGTGATGGCCTGCTGCAGGGTTGGGGGTACTGAGTGTAGCAGTACATGCATGGGACCTTTTGAAGGAGGTCACCATTATCTTCATTACCTCCACCATAGTTTGGCCCCAGGTAAATAACAGGGAGGGAACACAGCCCCACCCATCAACAGAAAATTGAATTAAAGATTTACTGAGCATGCCCTGCCCATCAGAACAAGACCCAGTTTCCCCCTCAGTCAGTCTCTCCCATCAGGAAGCTTCCATAAGCCTCTTATCCTTCTCCATCAGAGGGCAGACAGACTGAAAACCACAATCACAGAAAACTAACCAATCTGATCACATGGACCACAGTCCGTCTAACTCAGTAAAACTATGAGCCATGCAGTGTAGGGTCACCCAAGATGGACGGGTCATGGTGGAGAGTTCTGACAAAAGGTGGTCCACTGGAGAAAGGGATGGCAAACCACTTCAGTTATTCTTGCCTTGAGAACCCCAAGAACAGTATGAAAAGGCAAAAAGGACACTGAAAGATGAACTCCCCAGGTCAGTAGGTACCCAATATGCTACTGGAGATCAGTGGAGAAATAACTCCAGAAAGAATGAAGAGACGGAGCCAAAGCAAAAAACAAGCACCCAGTTGTGGATGTGACTGGTGATGGAAGCAAGGTCCGATGCTGTAAAAAACAATATTGCATAGGAACCTGGAATGTTAGGTCCATGAATCAAGGCAAATTGGAAGTGGTCAAACAGGAGATGGCAAGAGTGAATGTTGACATTTTAGGAATCAGCAAACTAAAATGGACTGGAATGGGTGAATTTAACTCAGATGACCATTATATCTACTACTGTGGGCAAGAATCCCTTAGAAGAAATGGAGTAGCCCTCATAGTCAACAAAAGAGTCTGAAATGCAGTACTTGGATGCAATCTCAAAAATGACAGAATGATCTCTCTTCATTTTCAAGGCAAACCATTCAATATCACAGTAATCCAAGTCTATGCCCCAACCAGTAATGCTGAAGAAGCTGAAGCTGAACGGTTCTATGAAGACCTATAAGACCTTCTAGAACTAACACCCAAAAAAGATGTCCTTTTCATTATAGGGGACTGGAATGCAAAAGTAGGAAGTCAAGAAATACCTGGAGTAACAGGCAAATTTGGCCTTGGAGTACAGAATGAAGTAGGGCAAAGGCTGATAAGAGTTTTGCCAAGAAAATGCATTGGTCATAGCAAACACCCTCTTCCAACAACACAAGAGAAGACTCTACACATGGACATCACCAGATGGTCAATACCGAAATCAGACTGATTATATTCTTTGCAGCCAAAGATGGAGAAGCTCTATACAGTCAGCAAAAACAAGACCGGGAACTGACTGTGGCTCAGATCATGAACTCCTTATTGCCAAATTCAGACTTAAATTGAAGAAAGTAGGGAAAACCACTAGACCATTCAGGTATGACCTCAATCAAATCCCTTAAGATTATTCAGTGGAAGTGACAAATAGATTCAAGGGATTAGATCTGATAGACAGAGTGCCTGAAGAACTATGGACAGAGGTTCATGACATTGTACAGGAGGCAGTGATCAAGACCATCCCCAAGAAAAAGAAATGCAAAAAAGGTAAAATGGTTGTCTGAGGAGGCCTTACAAATAACTGTGAAAAGAGAAGTGAAAAGCAAAGGAGAAAAGGAAAGATATACCCATTTGAATGCAGAGTTCCAAAGAAGAGCAAGGAGAAATAAGAAAGATGTCCTCAGTGATCAATGTGTTATACATATCAGCATTTAATTACATTCTGCCTAATTTTGTTGCCTCAGGTCTTTCAAACAGACCTAGGTTCAAATCCTTCCTTCACCACTACTGGCTTTGCCATGGTAGGCAGCTTACTTAGCCTCCCTGATCTGCAAAACAGTCATAATCATATTTTATAAGACAATCATGTTTACATGAGACATCAGTGGAAGATTCTGGCAACAAGAGATATTAAAAAAATGTTGATTTTCTTCCAACCTGGGTTATAAATGGCATGACATCTGAAACTACAAGTCAAACTTCTTGCGTTGAACAGACAGCTGAACACATTGAAATAAGGCAGCAAATACATCACTGGCTTACAAGGACTTATTTGGTATTGTGTGGAAAATTTTCAACATATAATTCAATAGCAGGTTCTCCAATACTTATAATACAGTTTTGCTCAATTTTTCTTTTAGAAGCACAGGCCATCAGAGTGAAATGTTCATATATGTGACAACCACAGTCGAGTAACAAACCAAGGGAATGAGGGGTAACATGGGGAAAAGCGACCACAGATCCACAGCCCATAGAGAGGAGTGACAACACATGTCAGGTCCCCTACTATTGGGCAATCTGTATCAATGAGCGTAATCTTTGACACCAAAATGCCCACTGCTTAAACTTTATTCTAAGGAGATAATACAAATGAGCTACAAGGATGCAATAATGCAGCATTATTTATGATATGCCAAAATTAGAAATATCCTAATAAGCTAAATCATCATATTATTCTTTAATAAGAATGTAACTGATCCAGAGAGTGATACAGGATGATAAACATGATGTTGAATGAATACAGTAGGTATAAAACAGCAGGACTATAATACAGTTTGTAAGAGTACACATAATGTATGTGTTCACATATACACAACAGAGATATTTAGAAACATGCTGGCCAAAATGTTAATAGTTATCATTTATGGGTGGTGATTTTTTATTTTCTTCTTTAGTACTTTTTGTATTCTTTGAATTTTCTACATAATAATGTATTTATCTTTACAATCAGGAAAAAAAGCAACTTTTTTTTAAATCGGGGAATTAACTGTTTTACGATGTTGTCTTGGTTTGTGCTATACAGTGCGAATCAGCAGTAATTATATATATGTCCCCTTCCTCTAGGGCCCCTACCCCCTTCCATGCCACTCCTCTAGGTCATCACAGAGCGCCAGGCCGGACTCCCTGTATTACACAGCAGCTTCCCACTGGTTATCTATTTTACACATGATAGTGTACATATGTCAGTGACACTTTCTCAATTCGTCCCACCCTCTCCTTCCATTGCTGTGTCCACAAGTCCATTCTCTGCGTCTCTTCCCTGCAAATAGGTTCATCAGTACTATTTTTCTAGATTCCATATATATGTGTGTGTGTGATATATGATAATATATATATGATATGATAATACATATTATATATAGTATATATATAAATTAATATATGATATTTGTTTTTCTCTTTCTGACTTCTTCACTCTGTATAACAGGTTCTAGGTTCATCCACCTCACTACAACTGACTCAAATTCGTTCCTTTTTATGGCTGAGTAATAGTGCATTATATACATGGTTGGTGGGAATGTAAATTGGTACAGCCACTATAGAGAACAATATGGACATTCCTTTAAAAACTAGGAATACAACTACCATATGACCCAGCAATCCCACTAATAGGGCATGTATCCTGAGAAAACCACAATTCTAAAAGACACATCCTTCCCTGGTGGCTCAGCTGGTAAAGAATCCACCTGCAATGTGGGAGACCTGGGTTCAATCCCTGGGTTGGGAAGATCCCCTGGAGAAGGGAAAGGCTACCCACTCCAGTATTCTGGCCTGGAGAATTCCATGAACTGTATAGTCCATGGGGTCGCAAAGAGTTGGACACAACTGAGCGACTTTCACTTTCTTTTCAAAAGACACATGCACCCAATGTTCGCTGCAGCACTATTTACAATAGCCAAGACTTGGAAGGAATAACATTTTTATTTGCAGTAAAATAAATCTCCTTACAATGTGAGCTACTTTGCTCTGCTTCTTCCTGCTTTAGTTCTCTGCAACACTAATTTCCTTTCAGTTGCAAAAGTCTAGAAACAGAAAGCAGACTGTCAGTTCTGCTCTGCCTAACCTCTTAAGGCCTCTGGTCTGATCAGAGGTCAAAATGCAAGGGAATTGTTCGGCTCCTTCTAAAAGGGACTCTTTGTAACAGACAGGATGGCTGCGACAGAAGAACTCCTTGTGTAAGGAGTGTTTATGCTCCATTAAAGCTACCTACTCGAAATGGGAATGGGAGACGGAAGGTTATTTTAGGGTCAACTTTTTCTTCAAAGAAAACAGCCTTTCAGGTACTTATTGCCTTGCTCAAAAGTATGTGCATGAGTCCAGGGGTGTGTCTGTGTCATCTGCATTCCATCTCGCAAAATACTTCCTTTGAGATTCCCATCACGTCCCACTTCACTAGGGTATTATTAGCATATTTGCCGCTTTCCCTTTTATCCCCTCCAACTTCAGTCACCAGAAAAACAGCTATACACAGACCCTACAAAAGATGGAATGCCCATGAAAACATTGAAACATTGGCCTGAAACTATGAAAGAACCCAAGGGTCTTTCTGTTTCTTATTTGTAACATGCTACCAAGGCTAAAAGATTTCTTACCTGCTTTATGTAGCGTAACTGAGATTCAGCAATTCCGTGAATGAAAGATTCAGGTGAAGAGCCTCTTGGGGTACCATCAGTAGCTGGTTGGTTTGAAGGGCCCCACAGCATTTCACGGACAGATGGGGGATTCAAGTCTACGTGGAAGTCAGCTGAAATCTTACAGTTGTTCTTCACATCAAACAAGGCAAGATTAATAAAAAAGGGTTCAACCTAGGAATGAAAAACATTACATTTTTAAACAATGACTTTTATTTTAGGTGGGATGGGGGAGGGATACAAATTACACAAATTTTTTTTTATTCTTCAAGTTTCTGTGATTACAGTTTCTTTCTGAATTCAACATTCAGCTAAATTGTACTATGGCTCATTTGCATATGAAAAAGAGCTTTCTAAATAACAGACTCTCAAATTGTAACTTTTGTCCAGTGTAATTTCATAAGTTATAAATTTTTTTAAATGATGAGTAGAAATCAGAAGCCACACTTAAAGAGCATCAATTATTCTATGAATAAACTTTAATTCTCCATAGGCTTATTGAAATTACCTAAAAATAATGGCAGTATTACACAGTAGAAATAAATCTTCCCTTTTTCTATCCTACGGCTTACTGGATTATGCATTTAATAAGAGCTAATATCAGTCAAAATCAAATTACTTGACAAAAGCTTTGCCCCATCAGCAGTTTTGGAAGACATGATTCCTCTCTACAGATGGCATTTGAAAGCTGGTCACAAAGAGAAATTTCATGCCAGATGGCATAAAGATTAACCCTTTACACACCGAGAGTCTGCTAATGCATCTCAGCTACTTCATAAGAGAATAAATCATCACTGGATACTTTTCAAACATAAACTAGAACTCCCTCCCCCTCCCAAAAAAAAAAAAGGTGAACAGAAAATGCAGTCTCTTTGGCGATTTTACATTCATAGTTTCAAGTATTCCTAAGCAGCTCAAATGATCCGTGACAGCTAATAATTAGAATTTTCTGTGCAGAACACAATGAATTCACTCTATGAGAATAGTGAGACAAGCTGACTGCACAGCCTCTGTGTTCCTCCATGGCTTTGGTATTCCTTATTCATGGCTATTTCACAGAAGTCATATTCTCTAGTAAAATTGACAAATTTGAGGATTTTCTAGGTTCTGGAGATATGTCCCTTCTGAAGGTCAAGAGTCTACCTACTCTGTCTACTATTTTGAATAGGTAAGACTTTCATGAATCCTCTCAAGATGAAAACATATTCTTATCCTGGCAAAAGAAAGATGAATAAAATTCTTCCATGTCAAATTTATTGTAACATGTAGCAATGGAATTTTCACCCAGTAAATTAGTTCTCAGCAAAAAAAAAAAAAAGAAACTAGTTTTTTTAATGTACTGGTTTAAGGGAGGTAGAAGAAAAAGTCATACATACGTTTGTGGGTGGTCCTTTTGCATTGTCTCCAACATGACCCAAGATATTGAACATTAAATCATGGCAATTTACCAAGAAACGTTTATTGCACTTTTCCTCAAATGGCTTTATATCAGGTTCAATTCCTGAAAAGTCCAACCTCTAAAAAACAGATAATATGAATCATTTCTCTCCCAAAATAGAATTCACATGAACATAGATCTCTAAAATTACAAAATCTAACAGATCTCTGTCCATTCTTCAGTTGAACTCTTACTTTTTTTCATTCAATGAGCCTTTGTAGCATTCTTACACTAAGGTTCTAACACTGATATAAATCCCTGCCTCATTCCTGACCCTGCTCCTCTGATTTCATCTCCTACCACTCAAGCCTCCCCCCTCCCTCTGTTTCAGCTCCACCAGTCTCTTTGGTTATTTTTCCAGCACACCAAGTACACTCCCACCTCAGGACCTTTGAACTTGCTGTTCTGTCAGGAACTCTCTTCTCCCAAGATAGATGCATGGTTTACTCCCTCATTTCATTCAAGTCTCTAATCAATTGGCAGTCCCAAAGAGAGGCCTTCCTTAACTCCCTATATAGAATTATATACTCTCTGATGGCCTATACTCCCTTTCCTCAATTAATTTTCTAACATTATTTTTAACATTTACTTCATTATTTATTGTTTGTCCTCCCCACAAAATACTGTGTTCCAGGATGGTAGGAATTTTGTTTCTTTTCTGAGCTGTGCATGAAACAAAATTGACATGAATGGATATGGGAGGCAAGAATAACACCATGGCCTCTAACTTGGAAGATTCAGTAGAAATTCAGTAGACTGTGATGTTATAAACTTAGTTATGAAATAAAAATGAATAGCAGATACAGGGGGAGGGCGAGTAGAGACAATGACTTCAGTTTAGGATATGCTGAGTTTGAAAGGATAAAAGTAAGTGGTTGGAAAATAGGAAAGGTGTGGGTTGGAGATCTGGATTTCAGAATCAGTGCCAACTAGGGTGAGGAGGATGAGGCTGGAACCCTGGGGACCACCTACATTGAAATGATGAACAGAGGGTGAGGTGTGTGCATAGGAAACTGAAAACCACTGAGCTCAGCTTCTAACAGAGCTGGGGGATGAACCCTGGCTGCCACTGAGATATATTTTTTAAATTATTGGTACTTCAAAATACAGTTTAAAAAAAGATACTGGGAGTCAAGAAATTCCTCCCAGCAGAGGAGGAATCTGTCCCCTACCTCAAAGAAACTCACTGAATCCCCCTCAGCTCACCCAGCTCAGGCAATCTGAGTTCATCTGTTCATTCCAATTGTCTGAACAGACTCACATTCTGTTCACAAATGTAAAGTATAGACTGTGGCACAACTTACTATACTTTCAATAAGACCAGAGAGAGGGTAGATGGGAAGTGACTGGATGAATCTGAGCAGAATATATTGCCAGTACGGAAAAGTCAAGCCAAGAAACACAAGAATTTTTCTCAATTGCCTGAGTAATTCAAGCCAAAACAGGTATTGTGCCTGAAGAGTCTTAGATAATTATAGCTGTTCTGACCTTGCCTGCATCACTGACAAAACTCTCCTTAAAAGGGCCTGAAGTATAATATTTGTACCTGAAAGCATAATTTTTCCCCCAGTCTATTTATCTACAAATGTGTGGGACTAGACAGCTCCCTCTTAAACACTTATCTATCTGTGGAGCCAGCGGAGGCAAGTCATTGCCATGGAGATCAATTCTAATTTCCGCCCATTTATCTGCTCTCCTTTCTAGCTTACTCAGACAGTGGAATGTGAAGGAAAACTGGACTAAACCACTCTAGCCCCCAATTCCTTTCCCTTCTGAGGCCTGTGAGTATAAATGTGGGGACATACGGCCTTCCCTAGGAGTTCAAAGTCAGAACCATCTCCTTCAGTCAGTGTTTCTTTATTCTCTACAGTCAGTGGTAGAAAACTCGTCTCTGGACACTGAACTCTGGCCAGAAGGGAAGGCTGATATTATAGGATGGCACTGCCTACCTAGAAATGTATACACAACCTGGATTTCTCTGTGGTAAAATTGGTCTTCCATAATTAACACTGAATTCAATTTTTGGTCAAACTTTCATCCCAACTGTAAATTTTTCTCTCACTGTAGCTCACTGATAAACAAACATAAAATCAGTTCTGTTCCATGACCACAAAAACACTACACCACAAATTTTTTAAAGACACTGGATGGAGTTTCAACCACAGTCAATTGGCTTCTTTGTATACAATCAAAGAGTCTGACATGTCCAATTAGAGTGCAATCAAGATGGCGGGGGAGGGGGGAACACCGGACGACAAGGGAATCAAAGGCTCAGACATGGTTCAAATGAGTAAATTTCTGAATGAATATCTTAGAACTAACATTCCCAAGGCCTGCTATACACTTTCTGGAAAATAATTATAGAACTTACACAGATAATATAATAGTGCTATGGGGAAAAAAAAGGAAATATTTAAAATAAATTTTCCCCAGATAATTTTATTTTTTCATGTGGTATTTTTATTAAGGAAAAACTTCTACATTATTTATAGACTACATACTTCTTCCATTTCAGACTAAAAGAATTTTAGTTAGAAAAACGTTTGAAGCAAAAAGAAACACAATCTATCTTCCCAAAACTATTTTATATTTTATTGCTACATTTTCACTGAGAAAAAAACTGTAATGCTTATATAATGCATACTATTAAAAAAATTCCATCGATTTTAATTAGAAATCTCATGTAGAAAACCCGTTCATGTATTACAGCCTTATCATGGCAAAGGGGCTTGCATAACTCTGTGAATCTATGAGCCATGCCACGTAGGACCAACCAAGACCAACAGGACAGGGTGAAGAGCTCTGACAAACCATGGTCCACTGGAGGAGGAATGGCAACCCACTCCAGTATTCTTGCCACAAGAACTCCATGAACAGTATGAAAAGGCAAAAAGATATGACACTGGAAGATGAGCCCCCCAGGTCAGAAGGTGTCCAATATGCTACTGGGGAAGAGCAGAGGGCAATTACTAATAGCTCCAGAAAGAATGAAGTGGCTGGGCCAAAGTGAAACAACACTCAGTTGTGGATGTGTCTGGTGGTGAAAGTAAAGTCCAATGCTATAAAGAACAATATTGCATAGGAACCTGGAATGTTAGGTCCATGAATCAAGGTAAATTGGATGTGGTCAAGCAGGAGATGGCAAGAGTGAACATCAACATTTTAGGAATCAATGAACTAAAATGGACAGGAATTGGCGATCTAACTCAGGTGGCCATTATATCCTACTACTGTGGGCAAGAATCCTTTAGAAGAAATGGAGTAACCCTCATAGTCAACAAAAGAATGCTGAGACATTACTGACAAAGGTCTGTATAGTCAAAGCTATGGTTTTTCCAGTAGTCGTGTACGGATATGAGAGCTGGACCATAAAGAAAGCTGAGTGCTAGGAAAATTGATGCTTTCGAATTGTGGTGCTGGAGAAGACTCTTGAGAGTCCCTTGGACAGCAAGGAAATCAAACCAGTCAATCCTAAGGGAAATCAACCCTGAATATTCACTGGAAGGACTGATGCTGAAGCTGAAGCTCCAATACTTTGGCCACCTGATGCAAAGAGCCAACTCACTGGAAAAAACCCTGATGCTGGGAAAGATTGAAGGCAAAAGGAGAAGGGGGTGGCAGAGGATGAGATGGTTAGATAGCATCACTGACTGAATGGACATGAATTTGAGCAAACTCTGGGAGACAGTGGAGGACAGAGGAGCCTGGCTTGCTGCAGTCCATGGGGTTGCAAAGAGTCGGACAGGACTTAGCAACTGAACAACAATATGTAGAAAAACTGAAAAGAAAACAAAAAGATTCATCTTCCCTCAAGTAATTTATTTACTTGTGAAGTATTTTCCATTAAGAAAAATATTTGTAACATTTAGACACTGTAGAAGTTTTCCATTTTTAAAAATTGGTAATTTAAATGGAAAGTATCATGGAATTACCTAAATCAGAAGAAAATCTGAAAAAGAATAGATACATATATATGTGTAACTGAATCACTTTGTTGTACACTTGAAACTAACACAACATTGTTAATCAACTATACTCCAATATAAAATAAAAATTAAAAAATAAAAGGTAAAAAGAATCATGGAACTAAATATTAACTACATATTTAGTAGTATCTTAGTACTAAAAGTGCCTCACTCTCGTGAAATAAACATGTGCACATAAATTTGTCCTTTCCTGAACCGCTTTCCCTCTGAAGTGAGATTAAACCAGACATGAAAATTATCCCAGTTCTACAGGCCTACATCAAAAATGGAAAATAAACATGTCTCATATGACTTGGTGTTCCTTATACTATACATTTTCACTGACACTGGATTACAAATGTATTTAATGTGTTAAAAGCACTGAAACCATTGTTAAAGATTCTTTAATTTATTGATTTTGAAGAGTAAGATGAAGTGAAAACAATATAAAGAATTGAGAGGAATATATATATACATATATATAGTTTCAAACTATTTGTATATTGTATATTTTCAGCCCTCCTAGTGAAATTAGTTATTAAGCTACCTATTCAAAGCAACCAAGACAAAAAAATATAAAGCAATAAATATATGCCCAGTAGTTCAAAAATCAGTGATTTCAACATTTCAGACACTGTTTATCTGAATAAGCAACAATTATTTAAAGCAATATGTCATTAATACCTGAACTTCTGAATCAAAAGAAAAGAGATTCTGTCTTCCATCTCCTCTACTGAGCTTGTTTAGTTGTTCAGTTTCTCTTCCATACTAAAATTGAAACAGACAAATATATACATATACATACACACACATACATACATACACACGCATGGATCATTACTTCACTTCCTTCAAAACAGTATTAAATGCTATTTAATGATCTAGTTTATGAGAAACTAGCAACTTGACACAGCTTCAAATATACACTCTTCTCCACTTCCAAGTACTTAAGGTGGATAAAGAATTCTTGCTGGGCAAGAGTTACAGTCATCACGAACTGTGCTATTAATCAAGTATTTATACTTTCTGTACACTTTTTTTAAAACCAAGAATATTATTCAACCCATAGTACAAAAAAGAAATACAAGAGACTTGTGATGTAAAAGAGAATTACAAGAGAACTAATCCATGGTGCTACTAATCCATGATACATATATATAATATATATATATATATATATATATACACATATATATCCATGAGTATATATGTTATATATATAATGTATATTATACACAATTCTGATTCTATCACTTTAGGAAAAAACATAATGGACTCTATGGTCTGAAATGACAAAGACTCAAAGGGAACATATTAAAATCTACAGGGGATCATGAGTGTGTTTCAAAATTTTTTAAAATATATTAACATTGAAACTTAAGAGAATGGTAAATTTAAAATAGAAGAAAGTATGGGGAATACATGTAAATCCATGGCTGATTCATGTCAATGTATGACAAAAACCACCACAATACTGTAAAGTAATTAGCCTCCAACTAATAAAAATAAATGAAAAATAAATAAATAAATAAAATAGAAAAAAGTAATGTCTAAACCTGTATAAGTTAATAGCTCAGGAGGAGGAATAAAGTAAAAATATAAATAGGTTCAGCAAGGATTTAAATGGAGAAATAGGGTATAACCTCCTAATCTAGTATAGAGTCCATAGAGTAAAATATGTAACCTAGTAAGATAGACATGATAATCACCTGTACACTTTCAAAGCTGGCTCATTTCAGACACCAAAGAACAGAGTAATCAACACAAATTATGTCTGTTAGCCAAAATCTCTATCTGATAAAATTATTCATATACATATAGATAGGCATTCACATACAGACTGACTCTGATTTTCATATGAAATTAACATATACAAACTATTAGAATATCATGTTCAATCTACATCAATAGCGCCTCGAATGAATAATATTTAGCTTATGAATAACAAAGTAATTAAACTGAATGTGGAGAAGGAAATAGCAACCCACTCCAGTATTCTTCCCTGGGAAATCCCATGGACAGAGAAGCTGGTGGGCTACGGTCCATGGGGTCCTAAGAGTCAGACTTGACTTAGTGACTAAACAGTAAGAACAATACACTGAATAAGAAATAGCAGATAAAATTAATATTCATAAGACTCTAGTAGCATTTCTTGGAACCTAGGGAAAAAAAATAACACTTTCCAAACTGTTAGTTGGTACTGAACAGGTCCAACTTGAGCAGTGTACTTTTCTTTTGTAGTCTCTACCTGTTTCACTAATTTGTTGTGATTTTTAACTTAGAAATGACATTGCCAAATGGAATACAGCATTACAGCCTTAATATGCAGGATTAGCATTGTCTCACTTGAAGGCAAGTTGCCATAACAAAGGTGTACCTTCATCAGTTCCGGATGCATGCTCCTTTCCAAACTGGCCATGATGTTCTCGGCTTTTCCTTGGCTGCTAGTTTCATCATCTGAAAATTCATTAAAAGCAGATGTTCTAAACCATGCAGACCATTAACAATCACCTAAGAGGAATATCCTAACTATCTCTCTCTCCCACCCCAACCTCTCCTACTAGATTTATTACAAAGAATTTTGATTATGAAAGCACTGGGAAAACTTTAATGGACTTTTGAAAATCTGCCATGAATCCCCTATCTGTTTTCAGTCTGGTTATATTTCATATGTCAGAGCCAATGGAGCATCAACTCTTCTAAAAAAAAGAAAAACCTATCAACCTCCACAGTCACTTTTAATGAAGAAGTAGGTCAACCCTCACGATTAAGAGTTCTGTATTCACCCTACACAAAAGATGTTCCCATGGATTAAACACAAGGGCTTTACTTCAATAATGAATCATTAAAAAATTCTGACCTTGTGCTATTTCCACCGTCTCCTTTTTCTCTTGCACTAAACTGTCAGTATTGATCTGAATAATCTTTTTCAAAGTTATCAACCATTCCTCCATTTCCTGCTCAGTTTCAGCAGCCAGATAATGGCTATACTTATCTAACATCTTGAGTTCAAAAGCATGACGGCGCATTTTGGGGCACTGGAGGGAAAAAACAAAGGCATGTGTTCAGTTAGTTTAGTCACCCTTTTAATATTAGATTTCATGAGTTTATTTTTACCTCAGCTCAGCACATATGTATGTCAATACTTTCATGAAAGAATTTGCTTCTTTCAACAAGCAATAGAAATTCCAAGATGATGTAAAGACCATGTCAAACATCTTTTTTATTCCCCTCAGTATTGAGTACTGGAGAAGGAAATGGCAACCCACTCCAGTATTCTTACCTGGAGAAGTCCCATGGACAGAGGAGCTGGTGGGCTGCAGTCCATGGGGTCACGAGAGTCGGACACGACTTAGCAACCAAACCACCACCAGTATTGAACGCAGAAATATAAGCACAAAGTTGGCATAAAATACTACATGTTGAGTGGGTATTATCATTTAAGGCCTTCTGACATCCTTCACATTAAAATAATCAAACTAACTCGACAAAAATAAGCCAATGTTTTACTATTTCCACCCTGCTGGAAGTTTTCCTGGCATATTTATAGATTTTCAAAAGCAGCCCTTAAAAACAAGCTCAAATGTGACCTGAAATAAATCTGGTAGTTGCTTTATATCACACCATAAAATACAATATCACTATCCAATTAATTTTCATCACAGTATGAAAGAAGCATAAAAGAAGACTGTAGTTGGTTCATATTAAAATGTGGTTCTCAATAAAAATGATGGAAATGGCCTAGGCTGAATCCTAGCACACAAGAAAAGCAAAGCCTCTTCCTTTCATCAAACATGACGACACCTTCTTTTATATTACCGCTTTCTCTGTCATGACAAAAGAAATGACACACTGTCCCCCGCTCCCAAACCTCAGCATTAATTTCAAGGAAGGCTCATGAATCAATAATTTTCCATCGCATGGTCACTATTCAAGAAGGATCCAAGAAAGTTCCTCCTCCTCATCTTCAAAGTAAAGAATGAAATTAAACTGCTGTAGCAAGTCCTAAAGATTTATATATCTGAAAATATTTGGGAGGAGGGAATCATAAATAGAGGGGAAATCAGAGCCTGGGAGCCCCACTAAAGGAAGGTCAAACTGTACTAGAGCTAATTGAGAAAATCTGGGAATTGTATGTGCTGCCTTCTTTCCAGTAAGATAAGAAAGGTGCCACACACATATACTGGGTTGGCCAAAAAGTTTGTTCCGTTTTCTGTAATGTTACAGAGAAAAAAACAAATGAACTTTTTGCTAATTCAATATATAAAAGAAAGTACCTTCTATTCACATAGATCATTGTACATTTTGTATTTTAAAGTGTTTTTTCATTTGCTTCTCATGACAATCTCACTTAATAAAGTGAGAAGATATTATTAATCCCACTTTACACTTCTGTAAACTAAGATTCAGGTAGGTTGGGAGTGTTGAACCGACATCTCCTGCCTCCCCATCAACGCAGTGCCCCTTCTAGTCGACCAGGCCGGGCTGGCTCTGTAGTCTTGGCTCCTATTGCTTGGTCAATCAATTTCCTACTTAATCATCTCTCTGTCCTCTACTCCCCACCCTGTCTATACTAACCCTAACATCCATGCCCCCTCAGTGACTCAAATCAGCAAACATGTATTAAGCCCCTACTGTATATACAACTTTCCTAATTATTATAAGGGGCTCGGACATGAATATGACATGGTCTCTATAATGGAAAAAGGAATGGGAAGAATTCAGCACAATGGTAGCACAGGGGAACTGGAGCATAGTTCCACTTAGTGGGAGTGAGTGTGAGGAAGAAAACAAAAAATGTTCCATGGTACAAGGCCCATTTGAGCCAAGTCTTAAAAGATAAGGTTCAAACAGGAAGTATGTGCTGGGCAGAGGAACAAATATAAGAAAGCCACGTGTGTGTGACACTCTGTGGAGTGCTTAGCCTGGAGTGATGCGAGCACAGAATGTATGAAGGGGATGCCAGGGGTGGGGGTGGCGGGGTAGTAGGAAAAGTCAAATCACTGTGGGCCTGCAATGCCTTGGTAGGATCTTTAGAGCTCACTATGCAAGACAATAAATCAAGAGCCAAAAGGTTTTGAACAGACAAGTGAAGGACCCCATCTGTATCTCAGGAAGATGGAGTGGAGCACGACAACGCATCTGAAGGCAGAAGACATGACTCTAGGCAAGAGAGGATAAGAGAGAACAGGAGGAAGACAGTGAGAATGGAAAGAAGGTGAGGGATTCAAGAGGCACTTTGGAGCAGACTCCAGAGGACCGGGAAAGCACTTGAATGGCAGCACAGAGGGAGAGTGGGATTCTGAAGAGGATCCTGAGTGTTTAGTATGCACGTTTTGGTGGGTGGAAAGGCAATTCATCAAGGCAGAAAAATACTGAGGTTCTTAACAGATCAACAATCCTCTTCCAGAAAGAGAAAGAAATATTACCTCCATAAGCCCTACCTGAACAACATCGATGCAAGCATCCAAGTAGATGCAACCTTTGGATTCTTTTGAATTTTTCTCATCTTTATATGAATTGAGAATATATGAACCATCAGGAAGCTGAGTTAAGTAAAAATACCGTCTCTTGAACACCTATGGGGAAAAAACCAACAATGACACATTTGTTACATATACACGGCATCTGAACAAAACACCTTGATGGGTTTGCCACAGACATTATATCTGGATAATTTGCAGACAACTTGGAGAAGTCATTAGGAATCACCATGATCTTCACTTTCTTAAGATGGAGAGCTTGAAGTCAAGTGGTTTAACTCTCAGCCAAATATCTGGAGAAATTTTAACTCTTTAAAGTTTATAAAGCATTTATGCATATGAATCACTATCCATTTCACTACAGCATCCTTTTCCTGTTTAATTGCAAACCATAACTGGACTCTTATTATTTCATTCACATCACTACAAATCCAAGTTGTATGTGTGTATATATATATATATGCAGACACACTTACATATACATTTTATATATATATATATATATATATATATATATGCATGCAATTGGAGAAGAGCTGGAAGACAGCCTGATGCATTTATTCTGTCCCTCTGCATGTGTACAAGCTCAGTCGCTTCAGTTGTGCCCAAATCTTTGTGACCTTCCGGACTGTAGCTCCCTGGGCTCCTCTGTCCATGGGATTTCTCCAGGCAAGAATACTGGAGTGGGTTGCTGTGCCCTCCAGGGGATCTTCCCAACCCAGGGATCGAACCCACATCTCTTACATCTCCTGCACTGGCAGGCAGGTTCTTTACCACTAGCACCACCTGGGAAGCCCCTCTGGGCTTCCTTGGTGGCTCAGCTGGCTAAGAATCTTACCTGCAATGCAGGGGACCCCAGTTTGATTACTGGGTCGGGAAGACCCACTCCAGTCTTCTTGGGCTTCCCTGGTGGTTCAGTTGGTAAAATCTGCCTGCAATGCAGGGGAACTGGGTTCAATCCCTGGGTTGGGAAGATTCCCCTGGAGGAGGGCATGGCAACCCACTCCAATGTTCTTGCCTGGGGAGAATCCCCATGGACAGAGGAGCCTGGTGGGCTGCAGTCCATGGGGTCACAAAGAGTCAGACACTGCCCCTCTATTCTCCCTTAAAGAGTCTTGGACCTGCTGAAGGAGGTGGGAAAGGGGGATTCAGAGCTGAAAGAAGCCACAGACTGCAAGATATGTCCAGCATTTGTTACAGTAAAATTCCCCAGGACAAGAGATCTAAAATGATTTCAGGGTGGGAATGGGGAGACAGAATAGAAAATAGCCTCTTGATGATCATATTGAAGAAATGCATTCCTATGCATCTTGTCTTACAGAAGTCAGTTTTCAGATTTAAGCTTGCTGTTTTCAATAACCCATATGACTATCCAGTATGATCTCTGACTATTTTAAGAACTTTAATTAAGGAAAGAGTAGTATCTGGCAAGATTATTCTTGAAAACTACTTAACTTCTGGCAAAGTATCCAAAATATCAACAATTTATTTCTCTATGGCATGAGTAGGCAAAATATAAAAATACGTTAAAGGGCATTTCCCTTAAGGAAAACCAGTAAAAAAGAAATCATACGCTTGTAGTTATTTTTGACTTGTTCAAATACCATTGATTTTGGAATGAATGACAAAATATACCAGTATGAGGAACACCCTAACAGGTTAGACTGGTAAATGCTTATAGCATCTATTTCAGGGAGGGACTGTGTGGGCTATATATATGGAATCAGTAGAAAGAAGCTCAAACAGAAAAATGCCAGTTTGGTTTTCAATGCCAATCAAGTAAATATTACTATATTACAAAGGTACAGAAAGTGTGTATGTGTGTGTCTGTGTGATCTCATTTTACCCATATTGAAGTTTACTGCAACTGTAACTGAAGAAATCTAGATTCATATACAAGGAAAAAGTTAATCATAATGGTCATTATATATGTGTGTGTGTATATATTGCTTATTTTTATGACAATGGTTCATATCTGTTCTTAAACTGATGGAGCCAGAAGACCTCATAATGGTCATTATATATGTGTGTGTGTATATATTGCTTATTTTTATGACAATGGTTCATATCTGTTCTTAAACTGATGGAGCCAGAAGACCTAAAATGACACAATGAGCTAATTTCAAATGAACAGAATACCACTTCTTAAAAGTTATCACAAAAACTATGTATGATAAAAATAAATTTTCCAGGTAAATCTTAACATAAAAAATTACAACCAGATTAGAATCTGAACCATGATCAACTCTAAAACTCAAGGTTCACAGACTCAGTGGTACAGTCTACAGAATCCACTGGCAGAGTCCTTAGCCAGCACCAGAGGAAGGAAAGATACAGAGCAAATCAGTTGTGGCACAGAGTCAAATTATAGACTGCAAAATTTGTTTCATGTACAGCTGCCTCACCAAGCAAAGATGCTTTGTGGCAGCCGGCACTTCCAATATTAGCAAGGCACGATCATTACAATAGAGATGGAAAGGGATCTGAAATTACAGTCAATCACTTCCTGTAACACTGCAATTATGTCTAAATGTGACACTGAGGTAGGAATGTAGCTTGCAGATCTGGGAAGAGAGCAGATGCCTGGAATCACAGATCTTGAGTCTCACCCAGCACTCCTGCTCCCCAGCAGTGCAACTGTCCTCACGACTTGCCTTCTCTCCATTTCCTCAGTTGTAAAGTGATGGGATCAGACTACACGATCTATAACCTCCTTTTGTTTTTCATTATCTGCATATAACTTTATTGGAAATGAACAAATAACACACCTGCCTTCCCAGCTGGGGGCCATAATCCCCAAGTGATTTCCTACACAGGCTTAAAGCATACAGTCTGCTTGGTAAGGAAATTTCTTAAAAAGTCATTTCTATAGACATCAGACTGTCCCCACAACAGATCCATAAGATCTCTAAGATTTCTTCTCATTCAAATATTTTATGATATATGTTGGGTTTCAACTTCTGAGAAGCTTTTAAGATACTTTTCAAAGAAGAAAGGAATATCTTAAATCTCTCAGTTCAGTTCCAGTCACTCAGTCGTGTCCGACTCTGCAACCCCATGGACTGCAGCACGCCAGGCTTCCCTGTCCATCACCAACTCCCAGAGCTTGCTCAAACTCATATCCATCGAGTCAGTGATGCCATCCAACCATCTCATCCTCTGTCATCCCCTTCTCCTCCTGCCTTCAATCTTGCCCAGCATCAGGGTCTTTTCCAATGAGTCAGTTCTTCGCATCAGGTGGCCAAAGTATTGGAGCTTTAGCTTCAGCATCAGTCCTTCCAATGAATATTCAGGACTGATTTCCTTTAGGATTGACTGGTTTGATCTCCTTGCAGTCCAAGGGACTCTTAAGAGTCTTCTCCAACACCACAGTTCAAAAGCATCAATTCTTCAGCGCTCAGCTTTCTTTATGGTCCAGCTCTTACATCCATACATGACTACTGGAAAAACCATAGCTTTGACTAGACAGACCTTTGTCAGCAAAGTAATGTCTCTGCTTTTTAATATGCTGTCTAGGTTTGTCATAGCTTTTCTTCCAAGGAGCAAGTGTCTTTTAATTTCATGGCTGCAGTCATCATCTGCAGTGATTTTGGAGCCCAAGAAAATAGTCTGTCACTGTTTCCATTGTTTCCCCATCTATTTGCCATGAAGTGATGGGACCAGATGCCATGATCTTCATTTTTTGAATGTTGAGTTTTAAGCCAGCTTTTTCACTCTCCTCTTTCACTTTCATCAAGAGGCTCTTCAGTTCCTCTTTGCTTTCTGCCATAAGGGTGGTATCATCTGCATATCTGAGGTTACTGATATTTCTCCCAGCAATCTTGATTCCAGCTTGTGCTTCATCCAGCCCGGCATTTTGCATGATGTACTCTGCAAATAAGTTAAATCTCTCATATGGAATCAAAACGGAAATCACAAACATGACTTTATAAATTTATATAAATGTGGGGTTCCCCAGGTGGTGCTAGTGGTAAAGAATCTACCTGCCAATGCAGGAGACATAAGAGACTCGGTTCGATCCCTTGGGCTCGGGAAGATCCCCTGGAGGAGGAAATGGAAAACCACTCCAGTATTCTTGCTGGAAGAATCCCATGGACACAGGAGCCTAGCAGGCTATATAGTTCACTGGGTTGCAAAGAGTTGGACATGACTGAGCATCTGAGCACAAAATATACTTATGTATTTGTCTGTGCCAGGTCTTAGTTGCAGCATGCAAGATATTTAGTTATTGGCATATGAACTCTTAGGTGCAGCATGTGAGATCTGTTCCCTGACCAGGGACTGAACCCAGACCCCGTGCATTGGGAAAGCAGAGTTTTAGCCACTGGATCAACAGGGAAGTCCCAGAAACATGACATTTTTTAATGTTGCTATTTAGGGCACAGGTCTACCTTGTTATTTTTTTCCACTTTGAAAAGAAGACAGCTGTTAAAATGACTATATAGAACAGTGGTAATTACTCTATATCATACCTTTCATCTGATGGCCTCAAGTTCTTTGTAAACCAAGAGCTAATTTTTTTAATGTCACTTGGGGATTAGCATCTTTATCCACATGTTACCTAACAGCAAACTAAGAGACTGGGAGCTCACTCAAGTTCACATGGGCAAGGCGATGGCAGAACTAGAATCAAAATCATAGGACAATAACAGAGAATCCTGCCCAGACCTTCCAATGGCTTCCCATTGAGATTAGACTAAGACCTGAAATCCTCCCCATAGCCTGGGATGACGTGCACGCTCTGGCCTTGAGTTACCTCATGGACTTTATTTCTAATTATGCAGCTACACTGGCTTACCTGCTGTTCCTCAAACAAAAAAGCCTCCTTTGGACCTTCACGCTTTATGTCCCCTTGGCCTGGAAGTCTCTTCCCCCACATATCCACAGCTTCTTTCAGGTCTTTGCTTGACTCTTACCTCCTCTGAAAGGCTCTCTGTGACTACCTGCCCTCATGGCAGCATCTTATTTTATCTTTTTTCATAGAATCATCACTATTCAAATATATCTTATTCATCTATGTATCTATTTGCTGTCTCTTTTAAAATGATTAAGGTCCACATCTCATTCACTGCTATAGCCCTAGTACCTGTGACAGTGCCTGGAATGCAATAAAATTTTGCAAAATGAATGAGGAATAAATGAATAATTCATTTGCCAGTGCAGATTCTCCAGTGGTTTCATCCAACAGAAGGGCGTTTCTCTGTAATGCCCATATTCTTCTTCCTCTTCCCCCATTTTATTGTTTCCTAGATGGTGAACACAGTTGAAAATGCCCCACTTTACTCAGTGAGAAGCATGAATCCTGACCAGTGGCCTACCCAGAAGAACAAAACAGAGTTAGCCAAAGGAGATTATTCTCTGGCATCAGGTTCTGCCAAGTAGCTTGAAGGCCCTGAGCTCGAGAACAATCTTTTGAACATTTACCCCACACAACCCTTTCTGGAGCAGGAACGAAGGGCTTCTATCACTCGGGTTGATTCAATAATGGAAGGCAGGAAGGCTTGAGCACCTAGTATTCTCAAATTAGGAGAGCCTTTTATCATTTTATGTAACAAATCTCAAGGATGTTTAACCTATGTGTGTTCCCTAGAGGGTAATTATGTACTGCTAAATTCAATGAACCAGGAGCCCTGAGAAAGGATGGTCTGAAGGCTTTGTTAAAGTTAGGTGGGCCAGGAGCAATGTAGAAATCGGGAGGGGGAAATTTACCTGACTCATGTCTCAAAATAGGAAAGAAGCAGCAGCGAGGAAAAGAAGAAAGCAGGAGAATAGGAGACACACTGGGTCTGAGAACTGTTCAAAGCAAAGATGAAAGAAATAATAGGGAAGAAAATCCCATAACTTATCAGAAAATTGAGTTGCCATTAATTATACCAGAATGTTGGGAACGTCATCCTGCTAAAGCACCCCTACCCATAGGTTGACAACCTAATATATCACTTATGACTCTCTACCATATCCTTTTACAGTCCTACCAGGTTTTAATATACTACATAGGTCTACCCTCTGGACAACTGGTTAAAAACTAAATAGCTTTACTTACATAAGTATATCATATCTGGGCCCTGGAAAATTTTTTAACTATTTAGTTTGAAGCAAAGTCTAAAAAGAGGGGTCTACAATACATCCTTCTCATTAGAGACAAATTAATTTATTGTCTTTCTTGGGGCATGTCATGGCCCTGCTCAAATTTCCAATCACCCTCAGTTACCCGCATACGTGGTAAGGCTCCCGTGCCTGATCTGACATTCAAGGCACTCCCACAGCCCTATTAATAATATAAAATAATACCGATCTGTGACATCTGTGGAGTGCCTACTACATTACAGTTCTGACTAAGTGCTTCTCTCATATCAGTGAAATCCTCATAATGACCTTGTGTGGTAATTACTATTATCATCTCCATGTTGCAGCAGAGAAACTGAGGCCCAAGGAGAGAGCAAAGGACCAAATCAACTCTATTTCCCATGACTACCCAACTTCACCTAATATACTTGCCCTGTACACACTACCTGCCATGCTCACCTCCTTTCTGATTCCCTTTCTTGACATCCCCACCTCCTTCAAGAAGCCTTCTCTGGGACTTCCCTGGTGGTCCAGTGGCTACAACTCCAGGCTCCCAATGCAGGGGGCCTGGGTTCGATCCCTGGTCAGAGAACTAGATCCCACACGCCACACCTAAGAATTCTCTTGCTACAACTAAAGATCCTACATGCCACAATGAAGACTGAAGATCCTGTGTGCTGCAACTAAGATCTAGTGCAGTCAAATAAATAAATATACACATATATGTGTGTACTATATATATGTGTGTGTGTGTATATACTTATCTTTTATATAGATATATATCTTTATATATATACATCTTTTATATATAAAAGAAGCCCTCTCTCACACCAGTTCACAGTGATTTGGACTCATAAAGCACTGGATCTCTGTACCACCTTTAAACAATATATCATTACTGCGTGTCTCATCTCCCCAAACAGGTTTCAAACTCTACATGATACACCTCTTTTTCTTTCTACCCTCCATAGTGCCAACACTTCATTCCAATAAGGTATTCCATATACATTTGGTGATGATGAATTCATTGATTCCTAATAGTGTCTGGCACATAAGAAGCCCCTAATAAGGACTTCCCTGGTGGTCCAGTGGCTAAGACTCTGAGCTCCCAATGCAGGGGGCCTGGGTTTGATCCCTGGTCAGGGAACTAGATCCCACATGCCACAACTAAGAGTTCGCATGCCACAACCAAACATCCTGCATGTCACAACAAAGACTGAAGATCCGGCATGCCACAACTAAGACCCAGTGCAATCAAATAATTATTTAAAACATAAAAAAGAAGCCCCTAATAAATGGCTTTAAACATTCACCAATGAATGAGAGAAAAGGAAACATTAAAAAAAAACTAATTAGTGAGAAATCCCTTACCCATTAAAATAAGTGTAATCTGTTTGTCAGCTGTGAGAGACGGACTGGGAGACTTGAGCATACAAGGTATTAGTGTATCAAAAATAAAAGCTTCCCTCTACCCCTGTTCCAATAAACACAGCGACCTTGGCCTCCCAGCGATTATTTTAATTTCATATGTGCTTTTTTAGGTAAAAGCCTCTTTTGATTTGTTGTTCTCCTAGTGCAGAAGGCAAAAAACCCTCCTGTAACAGTGAAAGAGTAAGTGAAAACTCTTAGACTCTTGGATATATAACAAATGGCTCTGCTTTGTGCAAAAAGAAAGAAAGGGCACTAGAACTGAGTCATACATCAAGCAACTGAACTTGCAACCCCGATAACATACCCAGACACTTCGATGTTTAATTGCTAAGAACGGAGAGGAGGGAACTTGAGGAATGTGACCAAATTGAGCCAAGAAGATGCCTAAAGGTGGGTGTCCCAAAGGGTTGGCCAAGAATCTGCAACAGATTTTTTTTTTTTTTTAGTGAAAAACCACAGTCAAGATCAAATTCTTCCTTATTCCATATATCATTATATCCCTCAGGAAAAACAGTTCTAAATACCACAGGAAGGTCAAGTCCAATATCAGAGCTATCTAGTCCACACTAAATTCCTTCACTGATATGCAGAGACGCTGAAAAAAGCAGATGTCCCTAGCAGCTAGCTACTTGGGAAAGAGAGCACGGACGTTTCCGTGATGACTGAGGTTTCTGCCCAAGGGATCATTTATTGTCTATGCTATCTTTAAACTGCTCTCCAGAACTTTCCCAGGAACTGAAGAGTAGCAGTGGGGTGTGTTCTCATGATCTAGAAGGTACAAATTGAGGAAATTAATCACCTATGACAAGGCTTGTCTTGTTTTAACATGAACACTGAGAAAAAAGCAATTATGAGCTGACTGAAGTGGTCACTGTGCCCAGACAACCAACAGAGCTTCTGGGAGAGCTACAAGCTGCCAGCATCTGCCTCCGTGAAAGGACACGCTCAGGCACCAGAGAACTGTGACTTGGGGAGGGACACATGTCATTAGCAGCTCTCCTGTAGCCTCGGTTCCTTGGGGCTAGTTCTCAGCCAATAACAGGGAAGCTCAGCAAGCACTTCTGGGAAAATGACAATTGTAGAAAATGGTGCAGACTATATCCCATCTAACCTCACTGGCAGAAAGGTGGATACTGGGGAAAATGCAAAGGTTTATTCCCTAAATATGGGGTCTTCCAATCTTTCAATAGGAAGAGCTCAGCTCAGTTTTCACCAGCCTTTTTTCCCCTAGAGCCCATCCATTGCCCTCAATGTTCTTGCAAAACTGTCTGGCAGCTAGCTAGGGAGGCTGAACTTTCTAAAGCAGCCCATGTACAAATTACTTGGGCTACATTATTCATATTGCATTAGAGGTCATGTGCTTGCTTTCTCAAAAGCCCTTATAAAGTAGGAGTCTTCTGATTCTCTTTTATCTACTGGACTTTGTGGAGTCTTTTCTAACCCTCTTTCCTTCATTTTTTTTTCTACCTTCTCACGTGATTCTATTTCTTCCTTCCTGGCTATTAGATGGTCTTATTTCTGAGAGGCAAAATGGCCAAGAAAAAGACTCAGACTTGTTGATAAAAATAGTTTTAAAGTGGTTGTGCATAATTTCAAATGATCCAAAGGACTGATTTTGCATAGCTTTTAAAATCCAGAAATTTTTAAGTGATCTGTAAACTTCACCTCCCTCTGAAAGATATCCAGCTACCCTGCTTTAATCCCTGTCATCCCCAGAAGGCTCGGCAGGCCAGTGTCAAGACACAGCGCATCAAAGACATGCAGATAAAATAGGAGGGCAGACGCATGGCTCCTGTAGGCTGTTATTTGCCAATGAGTCATGATTAATATCCAGAGCCTTCTGCTGTAGCTTCCTGGTTAGCCTGCTGTGAATTTGCAGGGGCTGTCAACACGCAAATTTTCTGATAGAAAAGGTTCTTTGCTCTCAACTCTGCGAGCGCTAGCCCTGTGGTGAGCTCATTACTGAAGCCACCAAAGCCTGTCACCAGCATGGGCTGGAGTTCCTAGCAAGCAAAGGACTCTGCATGTACCAAAGTCAAACTACCACCAGGATCCGGAAAATGACTCAACCAACAGCATACCTGAATCATCTTTCCATTCACTCAGGAGAGGAATTAATATTCTTCATGTCAAAGATTGGCAGAGTAGAAGGAAATATATAGAATTTTCCCTTTCAGAGTATCTCATAAACTCTAGCCCTCTGCCTCGGTTCTTCTGTCCTCTGCCTGAGCCAATCCAGGCCTGATGTGTATGATCTCCCACCCCGTACAGGGCACCTAGGGATACGAGTCTGAGGCCTCCAGTGCATCTCAGTTTATTGGCCTGTACTTCTTCTTTGGCCCTCACTCCAACTTTAGCCTGACGACTATAAAACTGCTACCCACGCCCCATCTTCCCCTTGCCTGTTCCATGCACTCACACGCCCTCTGTTTATGTAGAGAGAAAGAGCACAGTAAACACTACGAGTTTCCACTAATTTCAATGATGCTAAACTAAATAAGAGTTAAAGCACAATTTTCATAGGGAAAAAAAAATATCTTGGTGAAATCCTTCAGATACCTTTAACTGAATCTGGCTGGACCTTCCTCTCATGCCCAGTCTAGCCGTGAGAAAATCTGGAAATCCACTACTTCTTGCCATGGTTTTAGGAAGTAAAAACCAGAAGAACATAGGTTATATATTCAGCTCCCAGAAATCCAAAATGGAAACTCAGAATCCATAATAGAGAAGAGCTGGTATAAATAAAATCCATCACCAGAGACAATTCCCAAAGCTCATGATGGCCTTTATATTTCAAATTATCCCCCACTCATTTTTAAAAAAAGAACCGTGTAGCACATAGGACCAAATTGATTTACTCTCTTCTTTTCCTTTCTCTGCCTACTGTTTGGTAAAGGTTTTGGAAAGAATAGGTGTTTTTACGCTATGTGAATTACATCTCACTTTTTCAAAAAGAAGAAGAAAGAAGTGGCGAAAATATGAACAGCTGGGGATAAAAAAAAAAGGAGGGGGGAAGCAAAGAGCCTAGCTCAGCAACAGCACAGAAACGGTTAGCAGGAAACAAGCAGCAGCTGTCCCCTTCAGCCAGGCCATGTGGTCACCAGGTCACCTCAGACCCACCACCCACTTCATGAATTTATGGTTCCTGCTTGGCCTTTGTAAGTAGTGGAGTTTTAAACCTCAGGGGGAGATGATACAAAAGCTGAACAATCAATCTTTGACTAACTGAGTGAATTGCTTTTCTATTTCCATTATAACAAGTTACGATAAATTTAGGGGCTAAAAACAACATAAATGTACTATCTCACAATCCTGAATGTTCGACATCTGACATGGCTCTCACCAGGCTAAAATTAAGGTGAGAGCAGAGTTCTGCTCCTTTCTGAAGGCTCTAGGGGACAATCCACTTCCTTGCCTTTCCCAGCTTCCTGAGGCTGCCCGCATTTCTCTGCCCTTCCTCCATCTTCAAAGCCAGCAACATACCATCTCTCTCTGATCCTGCTTCTACCCTTACATCTCTTTCCTTAACTCTCCTCTTTTGCTTCCCATCTTCCAGTTCAAAGGACCCTTATGATTACATTGGATAATCCAGGCTAATCTCCCTACTAGCTGATTAGTGATTTTTCAAACTCCCCTTTGCCATGTATGGGAACATTTATAGATTCCAGGGATTGGGAATGGATGTCTTTGGCGGGGGCGGTGGGGGGAGGGCTTTATTCTGCCTACCACAAACCACAATCAATCTGTAGTTCATGAATTATGATAGAAAATTTGAAAGCATACACCTTTTACAGACAACTGCATTTGGATTTATAATATATAAGCTCCTTAAAAAGTAATATTGGGACTTCCCTAGTGGTCCAGTGGTTAAGACTTCACCTTCCAATGCATGGGATGCAGGTTCTATCCCTGGTCGGGGAACTAAAATCCAACATGCTGCAGAGCAACTAACCCACCAGCCAGAACTAGAGAGCGCACATACCATAACTGAGTCCACACTGTAACTAGAGAAGCGTGTGTGCCACAATGAAGAGCCTGCATGCTGCAGTGAAGACCCAGCAGAGCCAAAATAGAAAAAACCAAAGAGGAATTTCTTTTTAAAAAAAAGTTATATGCAAAACAAATTATAATTTAAAGTCATTATAAGTGAAAGTGTTAGTCGCTCAATCATGTCTGACTCTTTGTGACCCCATGGACTGTATGGACTGTAGCCCACCAGGCTCCTCTGTCCATGGAATTCTCCAGGCAAGAATACTGGAGTGGGTAGCCATTTCCTTCTCCAGGGGATCTTCCCAACCCAGGGATGGAACCCGGGTCTCCTGCATTGTAGGCAGATTCTTTACCATCTGAGTCACCAGGGAAGTCCCAAAGTCATTAGACTAACTCACTACTGAAACGAATCCTGTGGTGAATGGTTTTGTAAAGATATTAACTCCCTGATGTCTCCTTTTAGGAATCCAGATTTTCACACATTTACTTAATGTTGGACTAAAGCTTAAGTATGGGTAAAGCATTTTAATATTTTGAGAAGTTAGGGGAAGAGAGTTGAATCAAAAACCATAGAACCATTTTCTAAGAAACTGCCCAGAATTATCACCTTCACAGGGACATTTCTGAACCTGATAATTCTGATAGGAAATATAATAAAGACTTGAATCTCACTCACTCAGCTAGGGAGCACCAACAACATGCTGATTAAGATCACAGGCTCAGGCATCTGCCTACGTAGGTTCTGATCCTACCTCTGAAAAATCAAAGCTATATGACCTTGTGTTAATCACTGAATTTCTTTGTGCCTCACTTTCCACACATGTCAACCAAGAATAATAATTCTACCTGTATCTTAGGACTGCCATGAGGATTAAAAGAGATACAGAATATGAAACATTCAATATGGAGACTGGCACAGATCAAGTCATCCATAAATGGAATTTCTTATCCTCACCACGTGCCAACGCACAGGTTTAGGTGCGAGAGACATATAGGAAGTATTCTGCAACTTAGATTCATTATTTTTAGCACTTGAAAATGAAAGTGAGAACAGGACATAACCACTAAATGGAAAGCAGCAGGCAAAATATTAAATTAAGATAGAACTTGAGTCTTCCCTTGGTAGACACCCATGGTTTCTGCTTGCAGGCTATGTGGAAGATAGAATGACCTTTTATACTTAATGGAAGTGTGAATCACCCTCGGCAAACCACATGATGTGATATTGAATATCTGAAAGAACAGTTATATTTGGTATCAGAGAATAATTTGGTTTTCTGCTCAGAATCTTCAAGTAGTTTGTTAGTTTTACCTTTGGGTTTTAATGGCTCTCCACCATCTCCTGAACAAAAGCCAACTTCATGTCTGAGGCATTCATGGCACAATTTGATCCCTCTCAATGTTTCTAACTTCATCTTGCACAAACCCCATGCATAAAGTTGCTATTCTGGCCAAACTACAAAACTCTAGTTCTGACAGGACTAAGGTACGCCTCGGTATGGTAGCTAATTTGGTATGTTTTTTAAAATCTCGTTTGGAGGTTTCTGGAGGCCAGGAATACCATCTTAGATATCCATACATTTTCCCCATAGTGATCAACATAGAATGAGCAACTAATTAAATTTGTTAAAGAAAGAGAGTACCCTATTCTTCTACTCAATTTACATTCATTTCCACACAGGAACCTTTGATGCCTTTTTTGTTTCAAAGCTATTTTCTTCATTCAACTGACAACCTCCTTTTCAAACACCCTGATTCAGAAGATAATAATTACATTTCTTTAAAAAGGTACGCTTCTAAATTTACCTAAGGTTTCAGAGTTCTTCAATTCCATACTTCTGTGAGAATTCTCTCACTAAAGAATTTTTTTTGCTGGGGCTCCTTGCTAAAAAATTCTTAAAAAGAAATATTGTTTCCAGAGAGGCTAGTCATGGCACTATCCTTAAAATGATGAAATAATAATAATAACTACTTCCTACCTTCATGGTAACCGTGATGGTGCTATTTACATTGGCTTTATGCAACCAGCCTTGTTTGATCACACCACCCTTCTGAGAGCATAAAGATGATGAATCCTGAAACAGAGGGAAAACCATCAGCGAAACAGCAGCTGGTCCATTATCTAATCAAACAATTGGGGAGCACGAACTAGGCCCTGCCCCATTTTGCAAAGCATAAAGCTCCCTCTCCCTGCACCCCCCAACTCCCCCTTGAAGATGCCTGATTAAACCTGAAATTGTTAACAACAGGATGAAAGGCTCTGTGCTGAGAAATGGAATATTTCCTGCCATATCAGTAGACAAAGGATGTCACAGTCATCAGCAATTGCAGCCACCAAGGATGGTGAGCTGGTGAGCCCTGAGGGAACTCAGGAAGGAAAGAATACCTGCCATCTAGCAGCCATCAGACTGCAGCCACTCCCTGCAGTGAGCCCTGAGGAAACTCAGGATACTGGCTCCAGATAGCAGAGGTGCATATCAAAGGAATGATGTCAAGTGAGCCCAGACTCTTGCATCTTTCCATACAAGAAGAAAGTGCTAAATTCCTTAACTTGGTTTTCTTTAATTAACAATCATCTTTTGATGTTCAGAATACCTGCCCTTCATCACAAAACTTCTAAATAACCTGGCTCCTCCTCTTTGCCTCCACTGCGCAGTTCTTTCAGGGTTACTTGAGATGCTGTCTCCCAGGCTTGAAGTCCTTAAAATTCGACTGAATAAAAACGTAACTCTCAACTTTTAGGTTGTGGATATTTTTTAAGTCCACAGTGCCATGCACACAATAGACACTCAATATTTACTGGATCATATGGGCTGTCTTGTGGGAAAGTCTTCTGCATTATGTAAATGGTCAAACTTCACCTCAAAATGTCATAGACATCTGGGTCCTCTGTCCCAAAAGCGATCTATCAGGCAGGAGAGCCCAGATGAATCACCACACCACAAGCCCAGTGTGGGAAAAGCAACTCCACAAGTGTGTCCCACAGGTGGGAAAATGTGTTTATACATACATCACTGCCCATTTCACTTTATTTTTCCTAAACTCCATTTGGAAATACAACAATGTTAAATTAAAAAAAAAAACACTCATTAGCTTGAAAGTTTGCCCCAGATCATTCATAAACAATTCTTTCCCTCATCTTTTCTCAGAGAAATCTCTCTCAACACAAGGCACCTTGAATAAACCAGTGCAATTGCCCCCATCTTTACCTCATCCTTCTCACAGTCCTCATCAATCTCAAATACATGATTGGGAATCTTTTCTGGTCGCAGAGACTTGCTGAAAATATAAAAGAGTTGTCTTAGACACTGAGCAAAATAGAAAAAAAGAAACCAAATCAAGATAAGTAGACTTCTTTCTTTCACAACCAAGAAAATGCCAAGACATAAGAAGGTGGAATTCTTTTCTCCTTTTCAAACTCAGATTCTCCCCTCTGGCATTACCTTCCGTAAAAGGACTCCCACATGTGCAGCCAACAGCGAAGACTAACTAAGCCCAAATTGCAAGGAATGCACGCCAGAGCTGTCAGTGGTGGTGGGACCTTATCTTTCCCAGGCCAAAAAGCAACCCCATGTCATTCTGGCTCTTCCATCTGTTTGCTATATGATCCTGGACTGACCATCTTAGGACTCAGCTTTAAAGGACATTTTTAAGACTCAGTTTTCTTCTCTGGGAAAGTGCCTTGAAAGCTACCAAAGGCTACACCAAGTCTTATTCCTCCAAAACATCTCCCATGTGATATCCTATGAGGTTAATAATCTTAGGGATGAAAAGGGGAGGAAAGAACTTTCAAGTGACTGAGTGACTAGCCCAAGGTCACCCAGCTAGGAAGTGGTAGAAATAAGATTTGAACCCTGACAGTCTGGCTGTTGGGCCAGAGTGCTCACAGCAGCCTTTCAACTCAAATGAAAGAGATGCACTTAAAAAAAAAATTATCTACTTATCTATTGGGCTGCATCAGGTCTTAGTTGTGGCACATGAGCTTAGCTGCCTCACAGCATGTGGGGTCAAAGTTCCCCAACCAGGAATCTAACCCATGTCCCCTGTATTGCAAGGCAGATTCTTAGCCACTGGATCACCAGGAAAGTTCCAAGAGATGTACTTCTGTCATGAGATGTCTGGGGCCATCAAACTGAATCAAATGTCTTCTAGCTTTTTCACTGACAGCACTAGAAAATGCTCACAACATTATCCAGAATCAAAGAAGGATGATTTTATGGTCAATATACATGCACCAAAGCCAAGACGTGAACACGTCCATTTCAGAAAAAATTTCAATAAGCAAAAATATCCAATTACCCAAAACACACTTACCAAACATGCTGGTTGTCTGAGGTTTTGCTTTATTATCTGTTATAATTGACAAGCTTCACAAGTGGTTTGAAAAAATGTAAAATGTTTAATAACTCGCCTCTTGAAAGTTTCTCTTAAATTCTAAACTTACCATGGCAGCATTCGAAAGTCTCCAGAGAAGTCTTCATACTTGTAGTTCACCACGTGCCAATCTGTGCTATAGGTTTTAATACACTGAAAGAAAATAGGAATTTTTAATTTGAAATGTAGGAAAGGTACATGCACACTGTTTTTATGTCTGGTAATAAGCTGACGGGGCTTCTCTAGTGGTTCAGGGGTAAAGAATCTGCCTGCAATGCAGGAGACCTGGGTTCAATCCCTGGGTCGGGAAGATCCCCTGGAGGAGGGCATGGCAACCCACTTCAGTATTCTTTCCTGGAGAATTCCACGGACAGAGGAACCTGGTGGGCTACAGTCCATGGGGTCACAAAGAATCGGACATGACTGAAGCGACGAAGCAGCAGCAGCAGCAATAAGCTGACAGACTTTTAAAAATCATCTGGGGAATGCTGGTACTGAGATCTTCCTTTGGGGATCAACTGTGTCTTCCTAAACCAGTTGGTGGTAATAAATCCCAATTCACATGTTCTCTTGGACTCTCTGACTTCAAGTCCAGTGTACTCAAGTTTATTAAAAAAAAAAAAGACTAAGAATACAAGCTACTTGTGAAAGTATTTAAGCTGTATCCTCTACGTCACATCAAATAGACTTGTTATGTAGGTCAGTTAAGTTCTAGTAATTTTTCCATTTACACTAAGAGTATTTTAAATACAGTATTTATTAAATGAATGAAAAATGACTTTTCTTCTGTGGCCTCTAAGCCTCTTACCTCTTTGACAAACAAACTCTGGGCCCTCTTCTCACCATCTTCTGGTACAGTGGACTGGACCGTTCGGCGTTGACGACTGATCACAGAGATCTAGAAGACATAGAATATTCTTGCTATACGAACCAGACTGAAAAATGCAATTTTGAAGAAGTACTAGTGGACTCACAGATATATCTTCCATTGGAAACATAAGCAGGTCTCGGAGCGGGTCACTGTAAATCTGAGTTTTTCTTTGGGCGATAACATTCTCATAGTCCAAGGGCTCGACAACTTTGGTCTTTTCCTTTATAAGAGACAAAAAGAAAGTAATACTGTCAAACGGACTGAAGTTCCTTGTCATATGTCCAAGATACATTATTTTACCAAAGGGATTACTGATAATCAGCACTTAAGGGAGACACTTTTATGAGAGAAACCATCTCTATAATTAGACACACACACCAAATACACACACACACACACACACACACACACATCTCTGCCAAAGGCAAGAGTTCAAGAGAGACAGCCCTGTACTCTGCTTGTCCGTATACCTCCCAACAATTTATTGAATTTAAGGCAAAACAAAAAATGGCCTATTTAGAAGCCTGTGAGTTGATAATGAGTATGCACTATTCACTGGGTAACTGAAAGGGAGAGAGTATCAACATTCCTGTGCCCATTCATTATCAGGCATGCTGTCCAAAGAATGCCTTAAGTTCTGCCATAGCTGGGGCAGGTATGGGTCCTGAAGATGCTTGATTCAGTGGACAGGGCATGAAAGGATGAGGTTCCAGGTGGCAAAGTCAGGGGTCCCTGTGAGACTTGCAGGTGACACAACCATCGACAGTAGAGTCCAGCCCGAGACTAAGGTTACCAGGAGCAGGGTTAGTGACTCTGAGAAATCCAGGATGTTATTCATTTAATAAGAGTGATAACAGCATTTACTAAGCCCTTTCTAGATGCCAGGCACCATGCCAAGCACTTTCTCTACAGTTTTTCATGTAAGACTCATAATAAAAAAAAAAATTTTTTTTAAAAGACTCATAATAACCCTATGAAACAGGTTGAATCTTTGTCTCCATTTTACAGATGAGGAAATCATGGACTCAAATCAGGTTAAGTAACTTGCCCACCTTCAGAGCTGGAATTAGACCTGCATCTGACTCCAAAGCTCTGTTCTTTCTACTTCATGCAGCCTTCCCTTGCCTGAGAAATACAGAAAGATACTAAAAAGCAAGGTACTGAACTTAGAATAGGATTCCATCTCCTACCTTCAACAAATCTAAAAGATGCTAACAAAAACAGTATAGAGGTGTCTCAAGAAATTAATAATAGAACTACCATATGATCTAGCAATCCCACTTCTGGATATATATCTGAAGGAAATAAATCATTATCTCAAAGAGATAGCTGCACTCCCAAGTTCACTGCAGCATTATTCACAATAACCAAAACACGGAAACAACCTAGGTTTCCATCAAGAGAGGAATGGACTTTTTAACAACATAACGTATATAGATAGATAGGTAGGTAGATAGATAGGAAGAAAGGTTGTTCAGTCACAGAAAAGAAGGAAATCTGCTGCTTGAATAAATCTTGAAGGCATTATGCTAAGTGAAATAAGTCAGTATTATACGGTATCATTTATATGGTAGAATCTAAAAAAAAGTAGAATGGTGGTTGCCAAGGGCAGGGGGATGAGGGAAAATGGGGGAGAAGTTAGTCAAAGGGTACAAACTTTCAGTTATAAGTTAAGTTCTGAGGATCTAATGTACAGCATGGTGACTATAACTGTATTGTATACTTGAAATTTGCTGACAGTAGATCTTAAGACATTCTCACACACACAAAAAAGGTAATCATGTGAGGTGATGGATGTATTAATTAACTTGATTGTGGTAATCACTTCCTGATGATACATATATATTAAATCATCACATTGAAGCTTTTAAATATATACTTTTATTTTTCAATTATATCTCAATAAGTCTGCTGGAAAAAAAGATCTGAACAAAGATATACTTTATTTCAAGTCAAATTTGGATTTATCAACCCATGGGACTAAATCAAGCAGATTATCCCTATCATGTCTATAGATATGCATGTAAAATGAGTTGAAACAAAAGAAAAAACTCTTAGTTTGAGAACGCAGAGCTTTTTCTGATAGGAAAATTTGACCCCCTTGTCCCACATCTACCATGTTTCATGGACCCAATGAAAGAACACTGTGAATGCAGCTTCCAACCCTAACAACCAGAGTGTGTGATCCATTTCTCAGAGAAAAATGAGAATAAAGTGAATAAAGCCCCATCGAAGAAGGCGAGACTTAGTGAAAAAAATTTCAAAGTCTTGCTTTTGGTGCCAACTATCTTCTCATACAGATTACAAAAACAGTCCTCAAATTTCAATGTTTAACCTGTTGGATTAGCATCTATTAATCTCTCTGCATAGTAATTTCATAAGTACCTACTCAAAGTAACTTTGAAAAAGAAAAAATCCTCCTTCAGCTTTCTAACGTAGTTGTCAAATTAATATGCTAAAGGATACAGCAAAATGAACCACTTATTTACATGTGCAGTATATGCACTCTAAAAATGAAACTTGCAGTTCTCCGTGTGTTTTAAAGGCCACATATTCATGTTACAGAAAACAAGGTTTCACTTTTCATAGAAAACTGATTCAACTAAGCATTCTGGGTCTTTGGTCCTATTTCTTTATCAGTGGTAGCTCGAATGCAGAAAAAGGTAGAGTAGCTATTCTGAGTCCCACAGATCTTCCCCTGAAAGAAGATCTAGGCCTGTGAATCAAGCTTCATCTTTTTAAGAGGAAAAAGAGAAGGACTAAGGGCTCCCTCCCATCAGCCAGCTGCCTCTGATCTGAATTTTTTTCTCCAGCCCTCTCCCAGGCATTAAAAGCCCAAACTGTCAGTGGAAGAGAAAGGCTACAGTAGGAGTCAGCCCAAAAGAACCTCATCCTACATTTCCCTTCCAGTAGGATTCAGTGTAACTCTGTTGGCAACAGAGACAATGAAAACCTTTGACTTTTAGAATTATCATGATTTAATAGCAGCTCTGCCTGGCGGTCTATGTATACTTTTTTTAAATTAATTTGCATTGGAGTACAGTTGCTTTAAAATGTTGTATTCATTTCTACTGTATAGCAAAGTGAATCAGCCATGTGTATACAATATATCCCCTTGCCTGGCAGTCTAGAACATAAAACGCTTATCTAACTTTCCTATTTGGCTTTATCATTTGATGATCAGACTTACAGGGTTACCCTAAATAAAGCTTCCATCATACACAAAAAGGGTCTTCCTTTCAGGTTTGGGCACTGCCTTCCTGCCAGTTCGTGCACTGATTGACCTGAAAAGGTGCTTTCTCATAATGCAAGAACACTGTGTTATAATAAACGGTACTTTATAAACATCCAAATCATAGCAAGCTCCCACTGTGTACTTCTCTAAATTCTGTAGCAGCATTAAGTAAAAGGCAAAAGCACTTATATAATCTGGAGAGAAGCAAGCATATGTTTCAGTCTTCTCTTCCTAAGTAGTGACAGGAAAACCGTCAGCCTAAATTTGGAACCTACTCAGTTTTCACCATGTAGGAGAAAAAAAAAAGGTTTGCCTTTGAAAGTTCATAGTCACTGATTCCTGAGGGCGCTTGAAGCAACTTGTTGGTTATATTATTAGGGGTTTGGGTGTTGTTTTACTCCAAAATGACTTTAAAGTTTTAAGAAAACACTTTCAATATGTATTCTACCTGTTTCTTAACCCAAACCCCTGAAATAGACAAGGAAAATACTATTGTTTCAAAGTTACACATGAAGAAACTGGCTCAGAGGCTTAAGATCAGCTGTCTATATCCAACGGTAGAATCTGGATTCAAATCCAGGTCTTCCAACTACTGAGCCTTTTTCTGTTTTTAGTGTGCTTCGTGCTCAGTCGCTTCAGTTGTGTCCGACTCTTTGCAACCCCATGGACTGTAGTCGGCCAGGCTCCTCTGTCCATGGGATTCTCCAGGTAAAAATACTGAGTGGGTTGCCATTTCCTTCTCCAGGGGATCTTCCCAACCCAGGGATCAAACCCAGATCTCCTGCATTACAGGGTGGATTTTTTACCCACTGAGCCACCTGGGAAGCCCCTCTGTTCTTAGCAGTGTCTCCCAACTCAACTTACTCATGTAAAAAGTCTTCAAAGATTTTTGCCACAACTTCTGCGCTATTATATACTTCATATTTGTCTTCAAATCTCTTTTCCATTGAAATGGATTTACTGAAACAGTAAACTTCGTATCAGTCCCCCAGAGGAAACTAAGTCAATATTTTCCTGATCCCTAGTAAAATAAAATTTTAAATGTCAATCTCTGTACCGTGGTTTAGGACACAGTACACTCTTCCAAACTTAGGACACTAGGACCAAATCTAAATAGACGTCCATGTATAAATCCTCAAACTGTGAAGAAATGCACAATTCCACAAATTAAGATAACTTTCTGATTTCTAACATAGATTGAAATGACAGAGATTGAAAAAGGGAACTCATCTGTACAGATTCAGATACAATCTGCTTCTTGGTACAAAGAGAGGAAGGTGCAAAGACGTATCCTCATTGGGAATCACCACCAGCATCAAACACTGAAGACTTTATGCTTTAGTGGTGGTCCCTGTATATCTACTGTACAGTGTGACTGATCATTCATCCTCTTAACTTATGTATGTATCAATGTAAAACCAAGTTTGCAATCCTAAAATAATATGCAAATACGTACATGCAAGCATATATTCAACCCTCCAACCACTCATGTATTTAAAAGGGCACAGGGACTTCCCTGGTGTCCAGTGGCTAAAACACCACACTCCCAATGCAGGGGGCCTAGGTTCGATCCCTGGTCAGGGAACTGGATGCCACATGCCACAACTAAGACCTGGAGTAGCCAAATAAATAATAAATAAGTAAAAATAAAAGTGCACATTACTAGCAAGCTGGTTTATGCTATATCATTGGAAACTGTATCATTTTAATTTAATTTTTAAAAAGTAATCATAATCATGTAATATTTTTCTGTCAACAGTGCAAAATCAGCCTGGGTTACTTCTGTTTAGATATTACACCAAAGGTCATTCGTTCGCTGGTAAATTTTTGACTTTAGAAACTAGTTCTCCTTAAGAATGCTAAGAATGTCTCTTCTGCAAGTCTGCAGTGAACACTGCTTGACAGAATCCCTTCTGTATCACACTGGGAGAGAGAGCAGAGCAGGCAGAAGGCTTAGCAGTGGGGCATGGAGCCAATTCAAAATCTCCCCCTGCCACCTCCTTCTCCACATTAAGTTTTGGTGCCAGAAAGAGAGCGGCAACAACTGGTTTAAGAAGAATGATGGAGAGCAAAAGTTAGAAGCTGATTTTCTCAGTATTGTGATCAGACTATGGTTTCAATGGCATCTGAACAGAATCATAATGAAAATAACAACCATCTTAGAAAAGAAGGAAGACTCAAACAGAGGGGGTTATTCCATGCATCTTTCCTTCCCACCCGTTGCCCACTTCCCTCCCTTGGGAATGACTACAGAGACCCCCTAAGGGTCTCCTTAGCTCCCCTTTTGTTTCAAACATTTGGAGCAGGGTTTGGAGGGCTTTCTCCACAGAGATCTCAAAATAACACTTTACACTCAAAATGGCCCACTGGGGACATGCTGCTTCCAGCAATACAGAAAACAAAGTGGGTGGGTTGGGGGACAGAGCACTCTTATCAAGTCCCTGCTAAGCTCCAGGCTTTGTGCTAGCCCTGAGTGGCTCAACTGGTAAAGAATCTGCCTGCAGTGCGGGAGGACTTGGGTTTGATCCCTGGGTTGGGAAGATACCCTGGAGAAGGGAAAAGCTACCCTCTCCAGTATTCTGGCCTGGAGAATTCCACGGGCTGTACAGTCTGTGGGGTTGCAAAGAGTCAGACACGACTGAGCAGCTTTCCTTTTCACCTCACTTTGAGGAGCTCACGGTCTAGAGAGGGAGGCTGATAAAGCCAAGACGGTTAACTAAATCACAGAAACTGTTATAACTTGAAGCCCCATTTGGCTTCCACACATGTGTCAGACCCTTTGATATCACATTTTCTTCCAACAAAACGACTACACAAGTGTTCTTGCACATTAACATGTGTGAGCCCATCTATTCACATGTATAGCAATCAAAAGAATTCTCCTATATGGCTATACATGGTCTCGGATCATTTCATCTTCTACTTTTGTTGATAAATTCTGTAAGGTTGGAGACGAGGTATCTGTCAAGAGTGGTGGGATGCTAAGGAGCAGCAAAATTTGAGCTGCAACTAGCAGAAATGAGAAACGTCACCACTATAGACTAGAGATTTCTAGAGGGGGACTCTACACAGCATGGCAAGAAAGGAACCATGACTGTGAGGAATTTTTCATAAGGTTCATTTCAAGAGTATCTGGCTTTATTATGCCCTTGTCTTTTGTCAATCATATGATTACCTTTCACCAGCTCATTTCTTTCCCTTTTTCCAAATAGGAACTCAAGTACCAAAGAAGCTTTGAATTAATATAAACTGGATGATGATGCTAGTGGAGGGAAGGCCATCTTTTCAGTTAGTACAACTGACTTGGCAAAATAGACATGAACATATTTTAATAAAGATTATTTTTCAGGACAGATCTTGGCACAAATACCCAATTATAAATCTCATTCAAGACACTGACCTTTCTTACAGCTAACAAACAGCTAAAGGGAAAATCATACTTTTCATGAGACCATGGGTCATGCTCATTCCTAATTTCCACCTTGGCTCTCACATTCTTCCTGTGACAGCCCAACCTCCAACCTCTCTCATCCACAGCCCTTAATGTCTTTCCCAACTATTGTGGCATTTGCTCACATAGAGCTGTAATTGCATTGTAGGTACTTTGAACACTAGTCTCCTTAGCGAGATCGTAAGCACCTAGAGGAGAAAACAATGTCTTGTGCATTAGCTATCCCTTACACTAAGCATTAATATACACTAAGTATTTTATATCTATTATCTCACTTAATTCCTGCAAAATCTCTGCACAGGAGGTTCTTTTATTATGCCCATTTTACAGATGAGGAAACTGAGGCTCAGGCAGGTCCAGTGCCACATATTAGCAGAGCTGGGATTCAAATCTATATCTATCTGATGGACTCCAGAACCAGTACTCCTAACCATAATACACACAAACAAATATAAAACATTTCTCCATCCTCGATCCTACCATGTTTAATTCCCTTGGACAGACTTGGCAATTTAGGATCTGCTGGCACTGACTCAAACTACACTAATTTTTTTTTAAACCAAAGTGAGATCTTGCCTTCTCATCGCCCTGATGATGCTGAGCATGACTTATGGAGCTTGTAATTGGATAAGAAGTTTTACGTTTCTTAGTTGTTGCTTCCAATTTAGCATTTGCCATCAATGAGTAGGGATTAGCACCTTAGGTCTTTTACTTTGGGGCTGGAGTTGGCAGATTCAACTTCAAATGGTTCAGAATCAGATTACAAAAAAACAACAGTAAGATGTTGTCAAGGGACCGTGTCTAATTCACCTCAGTATCCTCCACAGAACCTAGTAAAGAGTCGTGAGAACCACAAAGCCAGACAATAAAACAAAGAGACTGACCTTACACGTATGCTTTCCCAGCCCAAATGGCAGCACACAAGGAGACAGGGACAGCTCATTGATCGCTAAAGCTTTCAGAATTCATTTTCAGATCTCAGTTATAATTTGATTTTTGATTCTTAGAAATCAGCAAAATGAGGTTCTAAAGGCATTTAAATCTGAGGAAAAAGAAAACTCATTTTTTTTCCTCTTTAGAGTTTTCGCCTAGGGAGGAATTCTTTTTAGATGCCAAATTACTTTTCTAAGTCTATTTGGCTATTTATACAAACTCAAGAACTATTTTTAAAGCCTACGAAGAATTTATATTATTTTTTTAAATCACAAAATAGACAAGTCTTGATATATCCTCTATGATTAATTCAAACTCGGTTAACAAGTGTTTTCATTACAGCCAACTCAAATATTATTAAAGCAATATAGATTACCTACTGATGAAAAAATAAAATTTTGATGAACTCTATACCCCAAAACTTGATTTTAACTGATAATTATAAGTTTACTCAATATGCTGATTGACAGGTAGGAAAACTGATTTGAATCCAGTCACTCCCTTACTTTTTGTGTTCACTTTGTGCTAATTAGTATTTAAATAACTCAAAGATAGGACAAAAAGAGGTAAAAATAAAAAGAAAGGCTTGAATAAATTGAGAGAATAGCGAAGTAGCTCTTTAAAACTAGAAGAACACTTTGTATTATTTCAGTTCAGTTCAGTTCAGTCGCTCAGTCGTGTCCACGACTCTTTGCGACCCCATGAATCGCAGCACACCAGGCCTCCCTGTCCATCACCAACTCCTGGAGTCTACCCAAACCCATGCCCATCGAGTCAGTGATGCCATCCAGCCATCTCATCCTCTGTCGTCCCCTTCTCCTCCTGCCCCCAATCCCTCCCAGCATCAGGGTCTTTTCCAATGAGGTGGCCAAAGTATTGGAGTTTCAGCTTCAACATCAGTCCTTCCAATGAACACCCAGGACTGATCTCCTTTAGGATGGACTGGTTGGATCTCCTTGCAGTCCAAGGGACTCTCAAGAGTCTTCTCCAACACCACAGTTCAAAAGCATCAATTCTTCGGCATTCAGCTTTCTTCACAGTCCAACTTGCACATACATACATGACCCCTGGAAAAACCAGAGCCTTGACCAGACGGATCTTTGTTGGCAAAGTAACAACAAATAATATGCTGTCTAGGTTGGTCATAACTTTCCTTCCAAGGAGTAAGTGTCTTTTAATTTCATGGCTGCAGTCACCATTTGCAGTGATTTTGGAGCCCAAAAAAATAAAGTCTGACACTGTTTCCACTGTTTCCCCATCTATTTCCCATGAAGTGATGGGACCAGATGCCATGATCTTAGTTTTCTGAATGTTAAGCTTTAAGCCAACTTTTTCACTCTCCTCTTTCACTTTCATCAAGAGGTTTTTTAGTTCCTCTTCACTTTCTGCCATAAGGGTGGTGTCATCTGCATATCTGAGGTTATTGATATTTTTCCTGGCAATCTTGATTCCAGCTTGTGCTTCATCCAGCCCAGTGTTTCTCATGATGTACTCTGCATATAAGTTAAATAAGCAGGGTGACAATATACAGCCTTGACGTACTCCTTTTCCTATTTGGAACCAGTCTGTTGGTCCATGTCCAGTTCTAACTCTTGCTTCCTGACCTGCATACAGGTTTCTCAAGAGGCAGGTCAGGTGGTACTATTTAGCAAACCATTATTGACAAAAAGAAAAATGCAACCTGGTTACACATGTAATGGCTTTCTTTCGGCTTTCTTTCTAACCAACCAAAGAATTTAACAAGTTCACATAGATACAAGATTATTGCAGATAATTCATTCATGCAAATAAAGTAATAATTCTTGATAAAAAAAATTTCATTCATGCAAGAAGAAATTAGACTATGTGCCCATCAAATAACTTAAAACCCGCCTCAGATCTTGGTTCCCACTCCAGTAATGACATAGAAGAAATCCTGTTGACTTTTTCCTGAATTTGACAAACAGCACTATAAGATACCTTGCATTCTTAAGCAGAACAAAATGTAAAATGCACTGATGTTCAACAGGTATACGGATTGAGCCAGCTAGATTGCTAGATTACTTACATTCCATGAAAACAGAAAAACCCAAAGGTCCTGTTTGTGTCATTTGAACACAACAGGACAAGTCTATTTCATTTAAAAAGCTCTGTAATCTATAAATCAGCCACTCATCATTTTCCACCCTGGATCCAACCACAGGTCTACCCATTCCATTAATCTGCTTCTGACAATGAAGTAAAGAAAACTGACGGGCCCCATTTTGAAGACACACCTTTCTACAAATATTTTCATTTTCCATAATCAGCCATATTGGATCTACCCATTAATTGAAATTCTCTCTGCCTTTTTTTTCTCTTTTTGTGGGGAGGGAAAATTGGGGAGTGGACTTCCCTGGTGGCTCAGACAGTAAAGAATCTACCTGCAATGCAGGAGACTTGGGTTTGATCCCTGGGTTGGAAAGATCCTGTGGAGAAGGAAATGGCAACCCACTCCAGTATTCTTGCCTGGAGAAGAGAGGAGCCTGGAGGGCTACAGTCCATGGGTCACAAAGAGTCGGCATGATTGAGCGACTAACACTTTCACACTTTTATTACCACACTTTCTGCCTTTTTTGAATATTTTCAGTTTCTACCACTTCATAATACATTCTAAAGCTATGTGAAATAAAGTGAGAGCTCCTTTGATTTTTCTTAAGTTTACTTCTTTAAAAAATCAGGAGAAGCCCTACTTCTTGGTATATATAATTATTTCAGTATACCATGACCTGAGCCATGTTTATCCTATCTACGCATTTGTGATTAAAGAGATAGACCTTCTTCCAGTGGGTTCTGCCTTTTGGTGATGTGAGGCAGGAGTCTATACATCATACTGCTTATCATGCCCCGTATCTTACGTCCTGGGTGGACTGTTCCCAGTGTTCAGTCTACAGTCACTCCCATGCTGCTTGAGCAGAACGTAATCAAGCTCAGAGCCTACTCTCAGGTTAGTAAGTTTCAATGACCTCTCTAGTGCTTATCTGTCCAGAAATTCATCTCTCACTTTCCTGTCTGCATTTTCCAGCTTCATGGGGTCTCACTGGGGCACAGCTCCTGGGAACTTGGCAACTGTCAACCCTTAGGAAAGGCTGTTAAATCAGACCAGCATCCTTCAGGTAACCACCCCTTGGCTACTCAGCATTTTTACACATCTTCCTCTAAACAAACAAAAAAAAAATGCCTATCTGTAATCTTTGTTTCTTTCTTTAAGCCAACTCCCTCCTAACCAGTTTAACCTCCTTAAACCTGAAAAAACCCCTCCACTATTTAGGAAGAGGAGTTCCCAGTACAGCAAGCATGGTGCCCCTCACTGGAATGGTTAGGTGTCAGTGTGTGCGGAGCCCACGATTCAGCCAGAGTCCACAACTGGCCTGGTACAAGAGTGAGGCCTGCTGCCCTGTCACTCTCTGAGCGCTCTTCTGGAGCTCTTACAGAAACACAAAACACACAGCTTAGTTCTGACGGTCACTGAGCACCCACCCCGTGTCAGGCAGTGGGCTACAGAGCTGAGAAAACGAAGATGGGCAAGATGTGGGTGCTGCCCTTCAGGAACTCATGAGCTTGAGAGAGAAGACAGACCTTCTCAACAGAGAGTTAAAACATGACGGGATAAGGGGATACAGAGAATGCTGTGGGAGTGCAGATTAACTCTATGGGTGAAGGAGGCTCAGAGGAGGTCACATGTGTGCTGAGCCTTGAAGGACTGAATAAAACTGCCCACGGCAGGCAAGGTGGAGAAAGGCATGGCAGGCAAACACGAGAGCAGAAGTAATAGAAAAGGATGAGAATTCATGTGTTCAAAGGGCCTAGGGACACACAGAATAAGGAGAAATGGTCGAGATGAGCTGGAAAGGCATGATTACGGAGGACCACAGATGCCAAGGCCATGAGATTGGACTGCTTCCTAGTATAGGCGATGGGGAGCCAGCAGAGGTTTCTAAGCAGGGGAATGACATGAACAGATGTTTTACTCGTATTTATGCACGGAAAGCCAGGAGGTCAGTGCTAATGGAAATTAATCCATAAAATGACAGCATAGGCTGAAAATTTGCCCCATTGTCTACATTTTCCAGGAGCAATACACAGAATTATGGAAAACTACTCATTAGAGTTGCATACAAAACTACTGAGGAAAATAAAGTGAGGGTTCTGTTTCTGTGTGGAGCTTTTCTTTCACAGAGAAAGAAGTGCTTGCTTACATCTTCCTTGTGTGGCAGAGATTAATTTGCCGGAACATTTTATTTTGAAAATATCAACTGCCAATTTGCACTTCATGTGTTCCCCACACCTTTTCAATGACTAATTTGATTCAAAATGGTTAAATTTTCAGCAAAACGTAAGGTGGATCATAGTATTTCTTTTTTTAAACCCCTTTAAGGGGTCAACACAGCCTGCAGAGTTGGTGATTTGCAAAGCAGAGAAAAATGTTGGGGTAAACAATGGGAAGGACTGAATAAAAATGTCCTATGTTTTCCTTGAGAAATACAGAATATATTAATATAATTAGCAGGAAGTTTTCTTAATTAAAAAACAAAACCATAGCCTACAGAAAAAGACTTGCTCTGGTTAGTAAGGCTTATAAGATCTGGCCTCCACTCCCAGCCTCTAACCCCGCCCTCTAATCCACACCGCTCCCCCCCCCCCCACCCCGTAGGCAGAGCTCCTAAGGGCTGTGTTATCCACCTTTGCTGCTCCTCTTCCAGTTCTCCCCACAACCCCACCGCAAGACTTCATGAAGCTGCCCATCTCTCTAGGTGCAAATGGCCACTCCCTCCTACACAGTGCTACCCACCTCCTCAAACCCAGAGATAGTACCTGTACCTCCTTCCTCATCTTAGTCCCATGATGAAGTGCTATGGTGCCCATTTCCTTTTACGCCTCTCCCCTCACTAGAATGAAAGCTCTGTGATTCGAGGGTCTTTGTCTTATTCTTGGCTCTATCCTCATCACCCTCAAATTACTATCTTAAATGACTGAACAAACAAAGTATGAAACCACTGTGATTACTTTCTAATCTCAACATTAAGATTTTCTGGACTTCCCTGGTGGTCCATAGGATAAGAGTCCACCTGCTAATGCAGGGAACATGGGTTTGATCCCTGACCCAGGTAGATTCCACACGTGGGGCAACTAAGCCCGTGCGTGCCACAACAACTAAGCCCAGGTGCTCCACCACAAGAGAAGCCAGCACAATGAGGAGCCTGTGCACCACAACTAGGGAAAGCCCACACACAGCAACAAAGACCCAGTACCACCGGAAAGAAAATAAAAAAGATTTTCTGCCTCTTCCAATCTTTGAAGAGGATCACAATCTACAAAATGCTCACTGAAATACACACATTTGAGTAGCCGTCCAAAGCAGCCACATTACCGAACACTTTAATAATATGAATCATCACTCATTCTTTTTTAACAAAGTTGCAACATCATATATGAAGTTTTCATAGAAACAGGCACACCTGCATGAAGAAATGTAAAGTGTCAGGGGGTAGAAAATCGTGTTGGTTGGGCATGTGAATTAGACTTGAGAGAAAGTTGATGAAGCTCACACACCCTAGAGCCCATGTTCCACAATGAGAAGCCTGCACACTGCAACTAGAGAGTAGCCCCTACTCTTCTGCAACTAGAGGAAAGCCATGCAGCAATGAAGAACCAGCACAGCCAAAAATAAATACTAATTTAAAAAATTTTTAATTAAAGCAATATATATTCATTGAAGGATCTTTAATCTAAAAATGTAAAGAAGAAAAGAAAAGTTACTTAGAATTCCATCATTCAAAGAGGCCCGCTATGAGTGACCATTTTGATGTTCCTCCATCTCTTTTCTATTTTTTCTCCTTTTAAACTGGATTCATACTATTGATTTCTGATAGCTACAGTGTTCCAAATAACATGAAAAACCTCAGAGTACAAGGAATTTGGGACTAGTATTCAAAAATTCCTTTGATTTCCAAGTGCATTCACCAACAAAATTTCTTGAGCACTGCTATGTGTATGACATACCACTCCCAAAGTCAAGAGGTAAATAAAGCCTTATCCAAGTTTTCACACAAGGTGTTTAAAAATTCTAGGGATTTCAAGAGTCTGTGTAAAGCTCTAGCCTTAGAAAAAGGACATTTTAGTTTAAAATGACTGGATCTATGTCAACCAGAAAAATGGGGAGACAGGTGGCAACAATGACTTAATTATGGACTTGGAAGAATGCAGTTAAAACCACTAGAAGTCAGGTTTTTTAAAAAATGGTTTTCCTTTACTACCAAAACAATTTTATCACCTAATGATAAAAAAACAAAGGTGATTAAAAAAACACATGAGATGGGACTATAGAGTAAAGGCCCAGGTCATCTCACATGACTCACAAACTCATTCTGAGGAAAATTCCCTGTGTTTTGAGCAATGACATTAGGAAATAATTGTGTGGTTTCCTATGGTGACTGTTCAAAGGACAGCACTTGTGTGCTTGTGGAATTCCGCTGTGTTTAAAGAGGATCATCAGTGTAATTACTTCACTGCCACTGCTTACATATTTCACAATCAAGATCATTCTGGAAAAACAGGATTATTACTTCTTCGCTTTAAATATATATAGGCAGAGGACAAGCCAACTGAAAGATTTCTTATCTCAAGTCCACTTCCTCCAATACAATTTTCAACCCTCATTTAAGTATTATTCCATTTTTGAGCAGGAAAGCAAGTTAAGTCTCTTTGCACAATTCAAGGCTGAACCCAGTGAAATGCTCTAGAGCTTTCTCTCTGTCACCCCATCCCATGCTAAACCATTGAGCCTTTTCCTCATTCCTCTGACCATTGGAAGTCTCTCTGAGGGAGTGATCCAGGCCTGACCCCGTCAGAGTTTGCCGGAACATACTGGAATTGACTGGAGAAGGCACAGCCTCTGGTCAGGTCAAAGGCTCAGCCTTGCCTTCTTGTCAACACCACAACGTGACCTCGGCTTCTTGCAGGCTCTAGAGAGGTAGTCATGTGGCAAGCAGGCAGAGGCAGCCCCACTGCAATGCCTCAGCGTCTTTTTCTTCCTTAGGGCCACAGCCCCTTCCAGAAGACCCTGGAGCAGCCAGTGGACAGGATGGTTGAGAGCGGATGCAAGAGTTAAGGGCCCTTTTTAGGTCACCACAGATCACTGAGCAGTGATAAAGAACCCACCTGCCAATGCAAGAGACATAAGAGACACAGGTTCGATCCCTGGGTCAGGAAGATCCCCTGGAGGAGGGCATAGCAACCCACTCCAGTATTCTTGCCTGGAGAATCCCATGGACAGAGGAGCCTGGTGGGCTACAGTCCATGGAGTCATAAAGAGTCGGACACGACTGAAGCAACTTAGCTAGCTAGCTAGTAAAAGTCACTCAGTTGTGTCCCTCTCTTTGCAACCCCATGGACTGAATCAGTTCAGTTCAGCTAGCTAGCTAGAGCACTGAGCAAAAGGAAACCCAAAAGAAGAGGCAAAATATGTATACATACAGCTGATTCACTCTGCCTGCAGTAGAAACTAACACAACATTGTAAAGCAACTATACTCCAATACAAATCAATAATTTACAAACTCTTGGACTTCCCTGGTGGTCCAGTGGTTAAGAATCCACCTGCCAATGCAGGGGGTATGGGTTCGATCCCTGGTCCAGGAAGATCCACATGCTTGGAGCAACTAAGCCCATGCACCACAACTACTGAAGCCTGTGTGCCCTAGAGCCTGTGCTCCAACAATAAAAGAAGCCACCGCAATCAGTCCTCGCATGGCAACAAGAGAGTAGACCACACTCATCAGCAACTAGAGAAAAGTCTGCACGCAGCAACGAAGACCCAGCACAACCAAAAAATAAAGAAAAGAAAAAAAGAAAATTGCTAAAAAATCTCCTCTACATGTACAAGACATGAACCTTATCTACTCAGCCTTGCGGCACTGGGAGCTCACTGTGGGCAGATTCTCATTCTTCTTCACCTTCATGTTCCTAGTGCTTCGCACAGTACAGGGGACACTCAGTAAGTATCTGTTATAAGCTGACTGAGTCAAGTACATGAAACCAGAAATGATCTGAAGACATTTCCTGTTGTAATATTCTATGAACTTTGGCAGGCATCCTTCTGTAGACAAGAAAAACTTTTCAGAAGGTTTTTTCAATAAAAACTTTGCAAAGAATTTATTCTATTTCAAATTGCTATAATTTAATATTCCTATAAATAAAATATCACCTTAAAATGATTTAAAATGTTTTCAATAAAAACTTTACAAAGAACTACTTCTATCTATATTTCAAATTATTATAATTAATATTTCCTATTAATAAAATCTCACCTTAAAATGATTAAAAAAAAAACAGAGCCCTCAGATTCTCTTAGAACGCCACAATCAACATAAGGGGGACTTGAGTCCATTCTTCAGGGCTCAGTGTGTTGCAGAGAAAGACCAAAGACTTTAAAGCCCTTTCATACACTTTTCATAGAACTATAGCTGGAAAGTCAGACCTGCTGACCCATTAAGTCCCCACGATGTGCTCAACAGCTTTGCAACTCGACACCTACTGTTTCTTTTCTGTTTGAGGATTGTCTAAGGTGCTGAAATTTCATGGGGGAATAAGTAGGTGCTAGGTACTACCTATACCAGAAGTGGTAGAAAGTGACGGTCATTTTACTGACAAGAGAATAGTTGAAAGTAAATATGGTCAGACTTCCTTGGTGGTCCAGTGGTTAAGAATCCACCTGCCAATGCAGGGGACACAGGTTTGATCCCTGGTCCAGGAAGATCCCACATGCCTCAGAGCAACTAAGCCCTTGTGCCACAACTACTGAAGCCCACGCTCCAGAGCCCATGCTCCACAACAAGAGAAGCCACCACAGTGAGAAGCCCATGCATCACAACTAGAGAGTAGCCCCTGCTCACTACAACCAGACAAAGCCCCCTCACAGCAACAGAGACCCAGCACAGCTAAAAAAAATGCATTTTTAAAAAGTAAATATATGGTCAAATGAAAACATTAAAGATTTCTGTATTCTGAATGACAAGATTATGGATGATTTTTTCTTCTTTTTCTGCTTTTCCCCCAATTTTTCTATCACAAACATGTATTGCTATTATAATCCAAAAACACAAAATCAACTTTATTAGCTTTTTATTATGATAAAATATACATAAAATGTACCATTTTGACAATATTAAGTGTACACTTCACTGGCATTAAATACATTTACATTGTTCTGCAACCACCACCATTATCCATGTCTGATTTTTTTCATCATCAGAAACAGAAACTCTGCAGCCATTAAACCCTAACTCCCCCTTCAACCCAACCACTGGGAACCTCTGATCTACTTTTTGCCTCTATGAATTTGCTTATTTTAGGTACGTCATACAAGTAGAATCATATTATAATTGGCCTTTTGTGTCTGGCTGATTTCACTTAGCATGATATTAATATTTTCAAGGTTCATCCATATTACAGCATGTGTCAGAATTTCATTCCTTTTAAAGGCTGAATATGATTTCATTGTACATATGTACAATGCTTTGTTTATGATGGACATTTGGGTTGTTTCCACCTTTTGCCTATTGTGAATAACAGGATATGAACACTAATAGGATGTGTTGATAGGAAACTGGTTTACGAGTATCTGTATGAACCCCTGCTTTTTCTTTAGGGTTCACAATTTAGAAATGGGATTGCTGGACAATACAGTTGTTAGGGGAAGCACACTGACTGAAACCACCCACCCTGGCCAGGCACCATAGTAACCATTTGCATGAGTTATTTTATGACAGGAGGTCCTGGTAAGGAACACAGAACTAATAAGCCACCACCAACCAGAAGAGTTCAGGAAAGGTCAAAAGGAGACACCACATGTCCAACCACCTCCCAGAATCCTTCTCACTGGCATCCATCTTGGCTGAACAAGGCATGGACCCACCAAGGAAGGACTCTGAGTCAGAATGATTGGCTAAAGACAACCCGGAAACTAATCCCATCACCATAAAACCCGAGACTGTGAGCCATGTGGCAGAGCAGTTCTCCTGGGTTCCCTTACCCTACTGCTCTCCACCTGGGTGCCCTTTCCCAATAAAATCTCTTGCTTTGTCAGCACGTGTGTCTCCTCAGACAATTCATTTCCAAGTGTTAGACAAGAGCCCAGTTTTGGGCCCTGGAAGGGGTCTCCCCTTCCTGCAACAAATGGTGACTCTGGCAGGGACTCTTCATTGCAACTGACATCCTGACTACTCAGAGTACTCAGAGACCAGCCTGCCCACCAATGGACCAGACCCACCAGCCGCAATTGGGACGCTTTCGTCCCTGGTCTCCTCCTGACAAGGACAACTGGCCAGAGTGCCCTGACCGGTAAGGAACAAGAGACTTTATTGACCTCTCTCCCCTTCCCTCTCTCTTTCCTCTCCTTAACCCTTCCTATCCTACCCCTTTTTTCTAGTCCCCCAGTCCTGGATGCAGGAATCTGGTCAAAGGGCCTCAGCCTGAGCTGAGGATTGGAGACTGATCACCTCCTCTTGGCAGAGAACTCGAATTCTGGTTCTGTTCTGGTCTGGTTTCTGGTAGGGCCGAGTTCCAGTCCTCCCTTCTCTGGAGGCCCAGGGTAAAGTCCCGTAACGCCTGGGTGTCTGCAGGTGGCAGGAGACGTCTGTAAGGCCACCCCTTTTGCCCCCCTCTCCCACCTCCTCCCCCTTCTTCTTTCAACCTGGCTTCCTTTCCTCCCTTTGAAATCTTTGAAGACCTGAGATATTTTCATTTACTCTGTTAGTACTTGGATCTGAAGTTCTGTGTCTCTATAGGAGGTTTTCTGAGAGACTGTAATCTTGTATTTAAGGGAGTGTCTGATGAGGACTGCCAGGTCTATGTGTGTGTTTTATACTCTGTGTTCTGTGTTATGATTTGTGATGGCCATTTTGCTTTGTCTGGCCACCATTTTGGTTTAGACCTGCCACCATTTTGTTAGAACTTGATTTTCTTTCCCTGTGCCTTGAGACCAGGGCTCTCAGGAACACTTATCTAGACCATCTCTAACTCCTGAGACAAACTTATAAACTAGTGAATTTTATATTGTAATATCTAATTCATGACTAAGCTTAGAAAATGAAGCTAGATCTTGTGTTGTGTCTGTCTGAATATGTCTCAGTATGTCTTTGTCTCTGGATAATATTTTTGAGATTAATTTGTAAATGAGCTCTATTTAATTGGCTTAAAGAAAAGTAAGCACTTACAAATCAAATAATTCTAAATTAAACAATGAATTCCAGGTTCATGTGAACTGGGAAATATTCAGTATTAAATATCTGATATTGGACTTCCCTGGTAGCACAGTGGAAAAGAACCTGCCTGCCAACGCAGGGGACACAGGTTCGATTCCTGGTCTGGGAAGATTCCACATGCCTCGGAGCAACTAAGACTGGGTGCCACAACTATTGAGCCTGCACTTCAGAGCCTGAGCTCTGCAACAAGAGAAGCCACAACAGTGAGAAGCCTGAGCACCACAACTAGAGAAAGCCCTTGCACAGCAACGAAGATCCAGTGCAACCAGAAATAAATAAAATTATAAAAAAATAAAATAAATATCTGATATTAATGTTTGTTGACCTATCTAATATAGACATGTCTTAGAGTAATTAACATTAAGTAGAATATTTTCATTGTACCTAGGTTTAATATAAGTTCAAATATTATCATATCTGTTACAAGTTTGTCAACAAGGAAATTACCTCGAGTGAAGAAACTTCTAAAAAAATGTAAATGAGATATGAGCTTTTAGATAAACTCTATTAAGAATAATTATGCTTTAGGAATGTCTGTCTAAAATAGTCTCTCCAGATTGGGGTAACTTGAATTTCTAAGGGTTGTGCTAAACTGTTGGAAGTCTATTGAATAGCTAGGTCATTTCCAAATAAAATAAGATTTTGAAACATTTACTACTAAACACTAATTTCCTTTTACAGAGAAACTAAAGAGATTTGGGACTATAAATGAATAATGTTTGGTGCCATCCTAAAATGTTCTAAGAAAGCAAAGGTTTTAGAAATTATCACTGGTATTTATGCTCAGGAATCTATAAAATGCTAATATAAAAGTTAGTTCTTGGTTGCTAAAGGAAAGTAGAAGTGTGTTTTCAGTAAAAAAAAAAAGGTATTATAAAAAAATACTGAAAAGAGTTATGCATGATCAGGATTTTCTAAAATTGGATTACAATTAGTTGGATAAATGGATTTTGTTAGGAATGACACAGCCATAGGAAAACTGGTTAGAGCCAACTAGGTCCAAGATGGCAGAGTTGACTTTCACTAGACCTTGAGCCTCAGTACCTACGCCCACTGTGACAAATCAAGCTAAATGATACATCCATCAGCACTGACTAAATCTGACCAAATATTCTAAACCCTTTTAATTGATTTTTTGGATAAAACTTCCTAAATTGAATTCTGTTAAAGTTCCTTTGACCTCTAGCTAACTTTGGGGTGCTTCAGAGGGCCCCTGAAACATCCCAAAGAGAGATATTAAACTAATTGTGTTTATTTGGTTGGTTAAATTACATGAAAAATATTATCAAATGAGTAATAAATCCTCTCATGTTATAATGTATGGTAAATATTACTAATATAGATATCCTAGAAATTATATGGAGTTCTTAACATTCTGATATGTCCTGGTATTCTAATGGAAAACCTGATGACTTCACAAAAGTTAACAAAGGACTGAATGAACCAGCAAATATGCTTATAACTTTTATGGTTTCTATCTGAAAAATTATAGGTTTGAATCTTGTGTTTTCCAGGAGTAGGGAAAACTTCCTCTCAAACTAATTATGACAGTAATTTGGTAAAATTATACATTATAAACAAAACAATTATATTTTCTCTCTATCTGACTCCTCCAGAGATTGGAAACTCTTAGGTTTCCAGTAACTTTATCAGATGAGTTAGGAAGGTTATCTCACTAACAGGTACAGAAAATCTCAAGGAATTTTTGAGACCTTAAAAAGGGAAGAATTCACCTAGATTTGTTAGGCAAAATCTGTGATAAGCCTTTGGTGTGAGTTTCCCAGCCCTGTTTTATTTTAAAAGTTCAGTCTGAGACTCTATAAAAGTTTCAGCAAAGCAAAAAGTCTATGATCAATTATGGTTATATAAATCATCAGGCCAAAATTAGTGAGAGCAGACCTATTTTGCAAACAAACTAGGCTTACTATGGAGAACAGTGTGGAGACTCCATAAAAAGCTGGAAATAGAGCTGCCATACGACCCAGGAATCCCACTGCTGGGCATCCACACAGAGGAAACCAGAATTGAAAGAGGTATGTGTACCCCAGTGTTCATCGCAGCACTGTTTACAATAGCCAGGACATGGAAGCAACCTAGATGTCCATCAGCAGATGAATGGATAAGAAAGCTGTGGTACATATACACAATGGAATATTACTCAGCTATTAAAAAGAATGCATTTGAATCAGTTCTAATGAGGTGGATGAAACTGGAGCCTATTATACAGAGTGAAGTAAGTCAGAAAGAAAAACACCAATACAGTATATTAACGCATATATATGGAATTTAGAAAGATGGTAACAATGACCCTATATGCGAGACAGCAAAAGAGACACAGATGTAAAGAACTACAATATTGTAATTAGCCTCCAACTAATAAAAATAAATGGAAAAAATATATAGAAAAAATTTAAAAAATTTAAAAAAAAAAAAGAACAGACTGTTGGATTCTGTGGGAGAAGGTGAGGGTGGGATGATTTGAGAGAATAGCATTGAAACATCTATATTATCATATGTGAAACAGATCGCCAGTCCAGGTTCGATGCATGAGACAGGGTACTCAGGGCTGGTACACTGGGATGACCCTGAGAGATGGGATGGGGAGGGAGGTGGGAGGGAGGGTCAGGATGGGGAACACATGTACACCCATGGCTGATTCATGTGAATGTATGGTAAAAACCACCACAATACTGTAAAGTAATTAGCCTCCAATTAAAATTTAAAAAAAAGAAGCCTGTGCACCACAACTAATGAGTAGCCCCCACCTGCCACAACTAGAAAAAGCCTTCAAAAGCAGCAACAAAAACCCAGCGCAGACACAAATAAATAAATTTCTAAAATCCTTTTTAGAAAGTGAGGATTGCAAACTCTGTGAATAAACTAAAAAATAAAAAATTGATGTGATTACTTTAAATGAGAGGATTTTATGCTATGTGAATTACATCTCAATAAAGTTGTTTTTAAAAAACTAAGCTTAATTTGGTTATATTTGATAAAAATGAGGGTAATTTTAGGGAGAAAAAGATGTTTCAATAAATGTTAAATCCCAGTTTGTTAATGGAGGTCTGCATCTAGTAAGACTCATTTCTTGGATAGTTCTTTGCTGTTATGTGATATTAATGTAAAATTTAATTGAATTCTTAAAGAACACCCTAAGTTTGTTTCTGAAGCTTATCTCAGTAATCTGTCTTTGGATAAAGATCAGATGCCTCATGAGCTGCAACCAGGACTGGAAAAAGACATAATTTAAGGGACTGTCTCCAACCTGGATGAAAGGACCTTTTTATCAGGTACTCCTAACTGGCTAATGCACAGTGAAATTGAAGGGAAACTGATTCTTAGATTAATTCCCACTTCCAAAGGTCCCTACACTGGACTGGTCTAAAGAGAGGACAGCTGCCCTGATCTCACCTTAAAATGATACTTAGAGGAAAAACTACACTACACTAGGATGAGAAGACAATGACATCAGAGATAGACAGTTTGCCCAAGATGCCTGACCTGATCGTATGATCATTTATAATGTTTTCTTGACTTCTTAGACTTTACATATAAATCAAATGCTTTTCTATCATAGGCCTGATCCTATGCTAGTTTTAGAAATCAATCCAATTGTTGGGTTTGTGGCCAATTACCTGTGTCTAGTTCTGGGTTACCTTGGTAAATTTCTCTACTACAAGGCTCTAACTGGTTGGCCCTGAGAAAATTTACTTAAAAAAAAAATATAGTCATATTCAGGTCACTATTGATATTACTAGATGGGATCCCCTCACCTGGCCAATTAATAATGCCTGCTCTGACTCTGGCCATAAATTTGAGTTTTCTTCTATTACTCAAGCTCAATCAGAGCAACAAGCAAAGTTTCAGCAAAGGAAAAAAAATCTCCCACAATTATGGGATGGATTTATATAGATAATACCAGGCTATGGTAATTTAGGTTTAAAGTCTCCTCTATGTTGGAAACAATTAAATCATACTAAGGAAAATCAGTCGAGTAACACTATAAAACTAGGCTATGTGCCTTATAGACAGTGCCAATATATAATTTCCCTGAAAGATAAAGATTCATACAGAGTAGACTAAGTCAGATGACCTGGGATATACTGGGCTACATCTAATGGAAGCTCTTAGCTTAAGTCTTACTTATGACTTTACTAATACTGCTGGCTATGTTATTTGTATTTCACCTGTTTTACAAAATTGCTGTTTCTTACACTGCCAAATGTGTGACTGAGGCCTCTGATAAAATAATATATAGTTCCATATGAGATCGATGATGGTAACAGTGTAACTCTAGATATGGGAAGAAGCAACAAGAGGGAATGTTTTCCTGGACCAAGAGGCTAGTAAGACAGGTGGTCCAGAGAATTTTGGATACTGTTTTATGGCCTAGTCCAGTAACAGCACATTGAGTGGCCTGTCAACAAAATCTTTGCCAAACCTGAGAATGGACATTCTCAGCACCATGGGATAAAATGGTCATGAAATGCCCCCCTCAAAATCATGGTCAAGTTTATGATCAAGAAGGGGCTCTGCCAACTAAAAAACTGACACTTGCCATCTACCTCTACAAAGATTAAATCATGGCCACTGCAGCTGCTGATCTTCAACACCCCTGAAAGGAGTTCAGGGTGGAAATCAGGAATGAGGCACTCTGTGCTATGGAAAAAAAAAACTGGCAGAACAGGCCTTCAGGTAGTTAGATCTTTTCAGGAGAAGATTTTATGAGTCCCAATTCTTACATCTTCTCATACCTAGAGAAACACTGACATCATTAATGGTGACATCTGCTTTGGCTATTAAGAATTTTACAATTAATTAAAAGTCAAAATAGAGTAGCTATGGTTCAGACATCCAAGGAAATAACTAGGTGATACTATGGGTGTAATTTCAGACTAGACCTTGTATTGCTAAACACTTGAGTTTTCTGAGTCGTGTCAGGCTTGGATGCCACCATTCTCAAAACAATGTCTGCTGGCAGCTAGTAACTGCAACCTTACTTTTTATAAAACTAGGCAACTGGCTACCTGGCTATAAGCCTCCCCGAAGTGCCAGGTCCAGACAGGGTTTCAGACCTATTCTTCCAAAAAGAAATGAGATTTATTTTGTCTATTAAAATTCCAGTTGTCACTCCTCCAACTACTTCTAATTGGGTCTGTTACACCAAAATGGCAGACCAAGGGATTGAGATTTTAATCATACAAGACTCAGATCTAGGACTTGGAACTCAGAAATACTTCCAATTCAGTGTCTATTCTCCAAACTGAGGCAGTCCTATGCCCCATTTTGACAGGAAGTTATCACAGTCATAGTTGCCCAGTTCCCTGAATTAAAACTGAGCAGGACTCTGTGGGGCTCTGGAGTACAGATCTGTTCTGTGTTCTCCATTTCTTGTCTGTAGGATATAGGCTTCATTCAGCCTCCTTGACCTTCCCTGAGTTCCAAAGGGTAGATTCAAACAGTTGCTAATCAGGGAAGGGAGGGGATACAGAAACAGAGGAGGAACAATCAAATGGTGGTACAGCCTTGAGACAGGGTCCTGGTTCCTACTCAAAAAAATATGCATAACAATGTCTTTGAGTTCTTCTACAGAACTGGGGCCCCCACCCAGGTGGAGGATGGTAACTTCAGGCTGAACACAAGATTCCTGGAGCACAGCTCTGTTGCCTCACCACCAACCAATCAGAAAAAAGTCACACACCCTGCAGCCCTCACCCCAAATGTTGCCTTCTGTTTCTGGGGACCAGTGATGACCATCCTGTTAGGTCTCCTGTTTGGCCCCTGTCTATTTCATCTCTGAGAGGAGCCAACAGTTTCAAACTAAATTGCTGTTATTACAAGGGTGAATGCTGGTTTCAGGCAAAAATACCTCGACTTAGATCAGGTAGAGAGAGACTTCTGCTCTGCTAGGCAGGCCTACGCCCATGCACAGCAGGAAGAAGTTACAGAAGAAAGAGACCTCCGCCCCAATTCCCAAGAAGTATCTTGAGTATGAAGTCTCTCAGGGGGAGTTGTTAGGGGAAGCACACTGATTGAAACCGCCCACCCTGGCCAGGCACCATAGTAACCATTTGCATGAGTTGTTTTATGACAGGAGGTCCTGGTAAGGAACACAGAACTAATAAGCCACCACCAACCAGAAGAGTTTGGGAAAGGTCAAAAGGAGACCATGTTCAACCACCTCCCAGAATCCTTCTCACTGGCATCCATCTTGGCTGAACAAGGCATGGACTTGGAGTCCACAAGGAAGGACTCTGAGTCAAAATGAATGGCCAGAGATGACCCGGAAACTAATCCCATCACCATAAAACCATCACCATCACATCATAAGACTGTGAGCCATGTGGCAGAGCAGTTCTCCTGGGTTCCCTTACCCTACTGCTCTCCACCCGGGTGCCCGTTTCCCAGTAAAATCTCTTGCTTTGTCAGCACGTGTGTCTCCTCAGACAATTCATTTCCAAGTGTTAGACAAGAGCCCAGTTTTGGGCCCTGGAAGGGGTCTCCCTTCCTGCAACACGATGATTTTTTTTTTTAACACGGTGATTCTATATTGAACTTTCTGAGGAACTGCCAAGCCATTTTCCACAGTGGCTGCACCATTTTACAGTCCCAGCAGCATTGCACAAGGGTTCCAATTTCTCCTCATCTTCTACAACATCTGTTATTTTCCATTTCTTTGACAACAACCACCCTAATAGGTGTGAAGACATATCTCACTGTGGTTTTGATTTACATGTGCTTATTGGCCACTTGTTTATTTTCTTTGGAGAAATGTCTACTAACGTTCCTGGCCCATTTTTTATTAAATCAAGTTGTTTGTTTTTTTGTTGTTGAGTTGTAGGAGTTCTTCATATAGTCTACATATTAATCCTTTATCGGGTATTCTGTGGGTTGCTTTTTTTTTTCTCCTGATAGTGTCCTCTGATACACAAAGGTTCTTCATCAACTTTATTTTAGAAAGCACAGGTAAAATTTTTAGAGGGTAGACAGACAGTGTAAAGTATAGACGGAGATGGGAATCCTCATGCTTCTTTTTAGACTTCCTTTTTACGGGAAAAGAAACAAGAACTGTTTCATCTCTCTGAGGTAACTCACATCTCCTCCCCCAGCTTGGCTTCTCCCTAGGCAGCCAGTGCTATAGGACACTGGTGTGCTAGTGAGAGTCCCAGAAAGGGAACTCATGCTGGGGGTGGTAGGTGAGCCCAATGGAGATATGCAGGGTGGTGGGGACATGGGATCCTGGAAGACTTTTAAGGTCGGCCAGTTCCACCAGGCAGACATTTCATGCTACCCTTTCTCAGGCTGGTTCATGACTATATACACTCAAACTTCTCACATGGAAGATAAACACACAGATTTGTTACTACTGAATGGAATGGACTGTTTAACTCCTCATTGTGAAAAGTGACACCCTAGCTCAGTTCCTTCTTGAAGAATCAAACTCTTCAAGTGACATCCTCTGTAAATTGCAGGCATTTTGCCTTTTGTGTATCTCTGCCCTTCATTTCTTTTCTCCCTCCTCCTCCCTCCCCACCTCCTTACTCCTGTCAGCACAATGGAGCTTCTAAACAACTCTTTGTCATGTGAGAATTTATTTTCTAAGCATTTTTGAAGTTTAATGAGTTTCTACAGGCAATCAATCAGAAGAAGCACCACATATTCATTTTCTTCTGGGGATCCTGGAAACACTCAAATCCCCTGGAATGTGAATACATGAAGTCTAAATTTCAGGACAATTGTGAGGCTAAATTGTTGAATATCTAAGACTAAAGGTTAACCCACTGCAGATCCAGTAAATCGATTATTTCCTGCTCTACAAAGTAAGCATTTGTTATAAAAGATATTCTCAATTATAAATCACTGATCACCAACCATTCTTTCATAAGGATACAAATATCTGAAACTTTCGCCCTAACACGGAAACATACCTCATACCCCAGGGCATGAATCAAGTACTGTACACGCATTCATTTAGCAAAGAACCAAATTGGAAGGATATCTGTAGGAAGCCTCCCTCCACCTACACATTCCAAAACAACTGGCTTAGAAATTTCATCTTTCTTAGGAGATCCCTTTTTTTGGTAATTAAATCATTAGGGGGGGAAAAAATCTTAATTCCTTTAGCCTGTGCTCACATGCTCTACTTTCAAAGTCATCACATTATGGAATGGGTGGGGGTAAAGAAAACATAAGAGGGGAGGAAGAAAAATAGCTCATCTCTACCACAATTCTAACATTTATTGAAAGCTAGCTAAGTACCAGGTACTATGCTAAATGCATTACATGTGTTATCTCATTTTATTCTCATAACAATCCTGTGGGGTAGAAAATACTATCAAGACTCACATTTTATCAATGGGAAAAATTGAAGCTAAGGGAGGTGGGACAGGAATGGTAGGCAGAATTCTATGATGCCCCCTAAGATGTTTGGCCCCAGCCTACACACCTTATATAATTCCCTCCCCTTGATTGTAAGCCAGACCTGTGAATATTATGAGCTATCATTCCCCTGATTAGGTGACTAATAAATTGACTCTGAAGTCACCAAAAGGGAGATTATTTTGGGTGGGCCTGGCCTAATCAGATGAACCATAGGAGAGGAACCAGGCCCTTCTTGGAGAGGGAGATTCACCCACTGGCCTTAAAGAAACAGAAATATTTTTTTTTCAGACAGAAATATTATGAGCAGTCCACAGTGCTAGACTTGAGGCTCTCCTCTAGGAACTGACAGCCACCCCCAGCTGTCAGCCAGCAAGAAAATGGGTCCAGTCAGTCCTACAACCACAAGGAACTGAACTGTGCCAACTTGAAGAAGCTTGGAAAAGGCCCCTAAGCTTCCAGACAGGAACACAGTCCTGCCAACACGTGTAAAACCCTGAGTAGACTCTAGCTGTGACCTGCCCATACTTCTGACCCAGAGAAACTGAAATAAGAAGTGTGTGTTATTTTAAGCTGCTGAGTTTGTGGTCATTTGCTATGCAGCAATAGAAAACTCATTCATTCAGGAGTCAAAGCCAGGACTGTTTTCTGGCATGAACACTCTTAACCACTACAAGTAGTTTCAGTGGCAGTGTCAAAAATTCTTAACCATTTTTAATTCTTCAGAAAAAGTAGAGACATAAATTTTTTCAACATTTTTTGGCAGCATCACTCAACATGTGGGATCTTAGTTCCCCAACCAGGGATCAAACCCATGTCTCCTGCAGTGGAAGCTTGGATTCTTAACCACTGGACTGCCAGGGAAGTCCCCAAGACATCCATTTCTACCGAACAGTCATGGGTATGACCTTTTCCTCTTCTGATGCAGTTTTCAAGTTTTAAAAATGTTTTGGGGACTTCCCTGCTGGTCCAGTGGCTGAGACTTCGTGTTCCCAATGTGGGGTGGAGGGGGGGTGGGGTTGATCCCTGGTAGGGGAGCTAGATTCCACCTGCTGTAACTAAGGGCTTGCAAGCTGCGACTAAGACCCAGAGCAGACAAATAAATAGAATAAAAATATTTATGTTTTGATTGTATTCTAGTACAGAAACACATATTGGCTTAAGATCTGGGGGAAGAATACATATTCAATAAAACCTGGCAGAAACACATATTGGCTTAAGATCTGGGGGAAGAATACATATTCAATAAAAAAAAAACTGTTTGAATGCAGTATGGTGACAGGTAAAGTTGTGAAAAAATAAGTAGGCTGGAAATCCTAAGATTTTATTTACCAATGGCAACTTGTTGAAGCGGGCTTGGTTTTTGCAAGGGCTCCAGGCTGGGCTACTTAGGAATAATACTTTCCTTCTGACTATTGCATGATCTACAAGATCTGTCATTGTGTGCCTCTGAGGAGATGACAACCCATTATCCCTTCTCAGACAGCCCAACTCAAAATTCACTGAATAGGACCGGCCAGTGAATTCTCTGCTGGAGTGAGATCAGCTTAAAGAGCAACTCACAGAACTGTACACTGGAGTTGCTTCTTGGAGGGCATCAGTCAACAGCTCATGTTTCATGTTCTTTCACTCACGAACACACCCAAACTACACATGGGGGCAAAGTAGATGAATAATAATAGCTAATGCTTATGTAGCGGACGCCAAGCATTTACCATGAATTATGTCATTGAGGTCTCACGCTTACCTCACGAAGTAGATATTATTATCACTGTCTGTCCCATTTTACAGACCAAGAAACTGAGACTTCTTTAGAAAGTGGAGTAACTTTCCCAACACTCTCCAACCAGAGAGTGGCATTTCAACTCAGATGCTGATACCACAGCTCAGACTCTCAGTCACTTTGCTGTATCACCGGTACTTCTTCTCTCCAACTACATATTTTTTCCACCCTTTACAGAACCTAGCAACGAGCCGTCACACAGGAATGTTTCATAGATATTTGCTAATAATGATAACGAATGAGGCTTATGCCGGAGGGACTAGGCAAGGTTTTCAGACCCTTCATCACTGGGAGAAGATGGGAGACCAGAGGGCTGAAGTTAATACAGGAGAAGGAGGCGGGCTGAAGGCAGCCCCTCACTTACGTGCGTTCCAGTCTCACAGTAAGTGAACAGAATCGTACTCTATGTTGACTAACTGTATACAAGAAGATTTGATTCTGGCGCTAAGATCATAAAAATCAAAAGGAAAACAAACTCAGTTTTCCAGAGTTTATTTCTCCCTTTTGGAAAAGTTTCTGTGACACATCTGGAAGTGATTTTCTAACACACTAGTTCCAATGAGTCATCTACACTATTAAGCAATGATTCCATAGGGTGAACCCTGATCATATTTTTCCATTAAGTGGCATCCACCAAGGTCAATGAAAGGCAATGGCTGACCCAGACTTGGACAACCTCACCCTCCACAGCTCCATTTTATATTGTCAAGAACGTCGGTTTTAAGAGGTATAGGAACGCAATCTATCTCCCAGCACTAACGCAAGACTTGTTCTAATACCCTTAGTTTCCTTTCACTGCAGAAGATGGATCCAAAGACTGCTATGGGAGAAGCAACACTCGGTAAAGCTGGCAGAAGAAATGTTATCAGGTCATGTGTAACCATGAGGCAATGAGAAATGCAGGGGTCAGGCTGGGCAAAAGAATAAAACAATCCACGGTATACAGAATTCAACTGGAGCACAAGACTTAACGCCACCAACAAGAATTTCCCAAGGAATATTCTAGAAAGGACTGCCAATCCACCCCTTGCCCGTTCATCCACATCCTAATACAGTGGCTCCAACATCAACTTTTCACCCATATCATAATTGGTTTCCTAATATTTAAAAGCTCTAGTATCGATGTTTAGAAGTATAACTTAAGTCCATTTCCCAGAGTCTTCTGACACTTGGATTTCTTTCAGATTACAATGAAAGAATGAGTCATGTTCTTTCAGAGACTAAGGAGCCACTTAGAAAGGCTATTTTAAAATCTTTCAGGTGACAAGGGTATTATTTAGTTCCCAGAAACAATAATTGACTAAATGGCTTCCTCAGGCCTGAAGGAGTTAATGCAACTTCCCAGAGCGATTCTTCACTCCTAGGCACCAAAACAATCTGATTGTAAATGGCAAAACAACTGTCTCAACCTTAAAGCATTAAATCCTACCTTACAAAAGATAAAAATTTGCGGGTGTTCATTTGCATTACAAAAGGGTTTTGTTTGCTTTGCCAAAGAATTCCAATCAAATGTATTCAGAAATCAGATTCCCCTAATGTATGCTAAATGATATGATTTGCACATGGGTGTCATTGAGCAAACACAGCTGTACCAAAGCTTGAATTTAATTACAGGTACGTCTTCACATGGTTCTTCAATACCTATTTCATTGCCTCCAAGGTCGTACAGTGAGGAGTTGACCTTACAATTTCTGACTCATTATTCCCCTATTCTAACAATAAAATTGCTTTGTTTTTTACCTAGCACTTTTCGTCCAAAGCCTTCAAAGTATTCAATCCACATTTGTTAGTCTTCACAATTTTACCAGACAAGTTGGCAAGAGAGGTTAGGAATGCAACCTTCCAAACTACCAGGGATGGCGGGGGCGGGGGGGGGGGGGGGGGGGGGGGAGGTGGAATTGAACTGTTAACAGGCAAAGAAAAAAAAGAAAAAAAAAAACTAAAGATCCACACAAGCACAAAAGAATTACGTTTATTTTTCTAAAAATAAAATATTTCAAAAAAAATATTTCATGTGTGGAGTTTTTTTAATAGACTAGTTTTTCAAGCAATTTTAGGTTCACAGCAAAACTGAAAGTACAGAGTTCAGTTCCCATGTACCCCCTGCCCACACATACAGCACAACCTCTCCCATCGTCAACATCCCCCACCAGAGCGGTACTTCCGTTACAATCCATGAACCATCACTGATGCATGTTAATCGCTTGCAGCCTATAGCTTACAGTAAGGTTCACTCTTGGTGGTGTACCTTCTACGGATTTGGACAAATACATAACAAAATGTCTCTCCCACTAGAGTATCATACAGAATCGTTTCACTGCTTTAAAATTCCTCTGCGCTCACCCTATTCAGGCCTCCCTCTTTACTACTTTTAAGTTATGAATATATTCAAAGCTCAGTTTAAATACAACAAATCAATTTTTATAAACCACTTTTATATTATGATCAGAATGGGTGCCAGAAATAAAATGGAGCATGAAATGTGGTGGGGAAAAGACAGAGGACAAAAGCAGCCCAAAAACAATGAATTCAAGCATGTGAATACTGATAGAAAAAAGGGGGAGCACACAGGACAGAGGGAAAAAGAGATCCTGCCTCCCAAGATCTGCAGCATCATCTAATTACCTGAAATGTCAGAGGCAAGACCTTCCATTTCCAAGCTCCTAATTCATCCCCAATTCTCCCATCCATTTGTTTTAAATCCTCAAGAAATCTAAGACTGTTTTTAAATAACAGAACAAAGATACATACTATTGTAATCTGTAATCCTGTTCAAAATCAGGAAAATGGAAACCATAAATCCTTGCAGTATCAATGCATATCACCCATTAATAGTTTTATTTGAAATTTAAGCCTCTCTAGTGATTGATTATATTAATGGCAGCAAAGGATGACTACAGTATCGACAAACCTAAGACACAGGTCACACGCAAGAAAGGTGAGAGCCATTTTAATTTACATTTCAGAAAATTCAGGGTAGGCATTTCTGCCTCTCAAAAATTGTGAAGATAATACGACACATTAAATAGATATATACAGATCTACAGGCATATATGTGTGAATATGTATACATAAACCCTTTGAAACTTCACTTTATAGAGAACCCACTATGATCACAATTAGGAGAATACTTAGGCAGATTGAAATGAAAAGCAAATGGGAACTGAAGTCTCAATTTCTAGACCATCCTAATTTTATTGATTCAAATGAGAGAATGTAAAATGTGGAAAGCAATGGACAAGCAGCTGTAAGATTATAGGAAAAACTATTTTAATAATAAGAGCACCATGCTAATTACTATATAGATACTATCATACACATATGCATTTATATGTGTCACCGAACTATAGCAAGCCTGAAAAGTAAGTATGGAGCTTTTCTTGAATTCTATCAATAATTTTTCTGATTACAGAAATAATACATTTTAAGAACAGAAAATGTAAAACAAGAAAAAAATTTACTCATAATCTCAGCACTCAGATACATACTGTTAATATTCTATATACCTACATGTATTAAAAACACAGGCATTCCCTTTGAGAATGTTTTTTTGAATATAACAATAATACTGACAGCAAATATTTATTCAGTGCTTCCTATGTTCCAGGCATTATTTGTTTCGTTGTATTCTTTTTTTTTTTCCGTTGTATTCTTTTACTCAATCCTTACAACAACCCTGTGAAGTCAGAACTATCTACCATTGTCTCCATTTTACAGATGAGAAAACTGAGGTACAGAGTGGTTAAGCAACTAAAACCATATATTATCACATATGCGTTATTTTAAAAAAATACAATCATACTTTGCATGCTGTTTCATACTCTAAACTTGTTCCCATGTCCATAATAAACAGAGATGTCATTTTATTGACTGCATGGTTTTCTGGTGTGTGGATATACATTTTGCCAATCCCTTACTTTTGAACATTCAGGCTGTTGAAGCTTGGGGAAGGGGTGTTGTTTTTGGTTGTTTTTTGTTGTTTTGCTACTGTAAACAACTCTGCAAGGCACCCTGAGGTTGATACTATTTCCACTTTACAAATGAGCATAAGGCATTTCCACCGAGTTTAATAGCTTGTCCAAGGTAACACAGAGGGTCAGAGGAATCACTGGGCCTTTCTGGCACTCAGACAACTATCCATTAGCTCCTTCTACTCTCCTCCCTGCTACTTAGGCATTTACATGTTCATGGACAAGAGAAGCTGTCAACCATAGATAGTTATGAGGCTGAATGAAATCAGCCTCATATGAATGAAATCCTCTCTAAAACTGGAGAACCGGAGTGGTAGGCTGAAAAATTCTCCCCCCACCCAGATATGTCCCCACCACAATCCCTGGAACTCTCAAATGATACCTTATGACAAAAGGGTCTCTAACATGTGTTTGAGTTCATAAGGGTCTCAAGATAAAGAAATCAAGATCACTCTGGATTATCCAGGTGGGCCCTAAATGCCATCACAAACATCCTTATAAGGAAAAGGCAGAGGGAATGAGAAAGAATGAAATAATGCCATTTGCAGCAATATGGATGGACTTAGAGATTATCATACTGAGTGAAGTAAGTCAGAGAAGAAGAAATATTGTATGACATCCCTTATATGCAGAATCTAAAAAGAAATGATACAAATGAACTTATTTACAAAACAGAAACAGACTCACAGACTTAGAGAATGAATTTATGGTTGCCAGGGGGAAGGGTGGAGGGAAGGGATAGTTAGGGAGTTTGGGATGGACATGTACACACTGCTATATTTAAAATGGATAACTGAAAAGGTCCTACAGTATAGCACAGGGAACTCTGCTCTGTGTTAATGTGGCAGCTTGGACAGGAGGGGTGTTTGGGGGAGAATGGATACATGTATATGTATGGCTGAGTCCCTTCACAGTTCACCTGAAACTATCACAACATTGTTAATCAGCTATACTCCAATATAAAATAAAAAGTTAAAAAGAAAAAAAAAGCAAGAGGCTATGGGCAACTTGTTCCAAATGTGTACAGTTGGGCGGGGGGGTGGGGGGAGGCAGGCAGTGAAGGATGGCCATTTGACCTAAACCCTGCAAGAGAGATAAGATTCCCTTTAGCAGGGAAGGAACCGGAAGGGCCTTCTAGGAAGAGGAATCAGCATGTGCGAAAGCATGGAGATGAGAAGGTTTAGTGTTTTGGGGGAGCAGTAGTTACTGGACCACTAATGGTCCGGTGCAGAGGGAGTACAGGCAACAGGAAGGGATGTGATGGGAGAAGAGAATCCAAAAGTGGGATGGGCCTTCCTGGTGGACAGGAAGGAACAGGAAAGCGTGCTAAGAAGTCTGGGTGCTCATTTCCAGTAATGTGGAGCCAATGCAGGTAGAATTGAGTTTGGGGATTTTGTCCTTTTCCCTCATCTTTCCTAAGAGGTAGCAGAATGGGAGCTCAGTTTCTAGCTATTTCAAGACATCTTGCTTGTTGCCAAGATGATCCACTCTGGTATGTCATACTCCTAGGGACATGGAGACAGGATTCTGCCTAAGGGATTTCTCCAGGGGAGGGACAAGAACCGTGACAGTGGGGCAGCCCTGCTCCATTCCACCTGGTGTCAACTGGGAGGACTCTGGTGCCCCCCAGGAGACACTCTGCAATAACCCCTGTTGCTATAAAATATGTATGGCCTCTGCCAACTCATCACCCCAAGAAAGCAAAATCCTCCATTAAACTGAACTGCAGGAACTTCATTTGTGTCTCATGTGGAAGGTTTCACTTTTGAAATGCCTACTAAGCCAAAGGCCACTCTTTCCCAATGAAACGCAGCAAAAAAAAGGAAAAAAAAACTCAAAAAAACACAAAGTGACGTAAACTAGGCTCTGGACTTGTAATTATATCATTTCTTAAACTCTTCATTCTTATTCCATAATTCCACAGACAGAACCTCTGCTTCTTTTAGTTGGAACTAAATCCAAAGCCAGGACATTTTAGTGGACAACCTTGCCAGATGTGTAGCTCCACGACATTCCCTTAGCATCCAGGCCATTGAATTTCCAGAAAAGAAACCCAGCCATCACTAGCTCAGGCCTTTGGAATTTTCCATCCTTGGCTAAAGAAAAGGTTAAAAAAAATAAACACAGCGATGGCCTTGTCCCATGGAGAACACTTTATGGCCAAACATGGAGGAGAGGGAAGGAAGAGGTGAGAAAAAGATGAAAGGGGGCGAGTAAGAAAGTGCCCACAGTGGAAGGAAGTTTCCAGAGCACGGGGCTGGAGACGGGAAAGTTGTGGTGCAACTGGAGCCAGAGAGCCAGATCTACAGAAGCTTTTTCTGGAAGGTCGCAGTACAGAGAAGTGAGCGCCGCTGGGAGCATCAACTAAGGAAAATCAGAATGAGGGGGGAACAGTCAGGGGACAGTTGAAGGTAGAAAGAGAAAGAAAGGAAATCTGATAGGGAGAGCGTGAAGTCAGCCAAAGGAATCCAGCTCCAGTGGGCGCTGAGCTCAGAGCAAGTCTCAAGGCTTCAGTAGCAGCCTCAATGACATTCCTGTCTAGCAGAGTTTGCTGCCTTGAGAAATATGGGTCTGGGTTGGTGTGAACTGTGGCCCTGCTTCTACAGGAAAATGGAGGAAGTGAGAGCCAGCCAACCCTTGACTCCCAAAAGAAACCTGGCCTTCGCAGGTTTCAAGCCTTGAACCCTCGAGTTGGAGAACTGGGTCCCAACGATCATATACAGCAGAGAGCTGCACACTCCTTCACTTATTAATTTTGGGGTCTTAAATTATGCGAGTTGACAGGGTGCACTGCTATCGTCTCCCGAATGTCTACTCACCCCCGCTCTGGTCCAACCCACAACTGTCCCATTTGCCTAGTACAGTTTCTACAGGGGTGGATTTCTTCCTGTCCGAATCTAAAGATATTCTGGCTACTCTCATTAAATAGTTAATATTTTAATCTCTGGACTCCTGGTCTACTATAATGAGGGGGAAAAAAATCCCTTCCTTCCTTCCTTCTTATTTTTATCCTTTAGTTTCTTCAGATTAAGTCTTTGTCTCCCTTCCCCCACCCCACCCCCAACTTTGCTCTAAGTAGATTTAATCCATTAAAAAGAAATCAGTGGAAATAGATTCTCTGATTCTCTTCAAGCAACAGTTCTAGAAGCATTTCCCTTGGGATTTTACCATGACCCGAAGCAAAGTATCTATCTTTTCCTTCAGCTCAGGCAGCTTTTCTCACAGCTCAGCTTGCCTCTCTCTTTCTCTCTCTCGCTCTCTCTCTTCTTTCACTCACTCACAAACAACACATTTGCTCTATAGTTGCTTCTGGTATATACCACACTCCCAGATGTTCCAGAGAGTCCTGAGGCATCAACTCTGTCACGAAGCTCATTGATCTAATGCCTAACTGCCCATAAGCCATGAAATTCAGATGAGGGCCAGTAAAAAAGAAAAAAAAACCCCAAACTAGAAAGGAGTAAGTCAGTAAAATAATGTGAAATTAACTGCAATAAAATAAGCCAGGTTGAAGGGCAAGAGCCTGTAACATGAAAATGAACATCCATTTCTAAAGAAGATTTAAATAGGATTACAGTTAATACCCTTTCACATTCTAGAGATAAGCAGTATATAAATACATTAGGAAAAAATTTTTATGATAATTCCACTGAAAACATCTGAATTTTTTTATGGAGATGGCTTATAAGGAGAATTGGAACAGTTTTCCTATTAAGCAGAAAGGAAAGGAAAAATGGAACAAGAAAGAGGGAAAATGGTTAACATATATTTTGTCTATAAGATTTTTAATCAAAATCTGGGGGCTTCCCAACCCCCAGATTTACATACTGTTTTTTTAGTACATTTCAACCAGTTATTCAAGGGCCTGGAAAAAGATAGGCCAGCTCTCAGAGAAATATAGCCATGACCAATTAGAACTGATGTAAAAATAGAAAATGCAATCCACATCGATGATAGAGTGCGTCTTCAGGGCAGTCGGGCTCTCTGCCATCAGCTCATCATGGATATTATCATAGCCAGTGTTTGGAGGGCTGGTGAAAATGTGATCAGCCAGGAAGCTTTTGTGGTGTGTCTAAGATGGCAGTGACTGGACTTGGTGAATGAGAGAGAAGTTTCAATTTCTCTCTCAACTGAAACCATCATGAAGCCAGAAGGAATCAGAGAGATTTTCCAGTCCTTCTCTCTGCTTCTCTAATCATGTGTTTTAGAAACCCATTTCTGGGAAAGAGTCCATCAATTACCTTGAATATGCAGGAGGGCCATGGCCAGTCTAACTTGACCATCAGGATGGGTGAAGTGCCTCTCCACAGGACAAATGACAGGTGTTTTGGGCTTGTCAGTGAAACAGTTATTCTCTGTGATGTGAAACCATCCTTTTCTCTTTTAAACACACACACACACACACACACACACCCTTACCTCTTTACTCTTTAGCTGAGGGTGGAAAATTCCATAGGCCTGAACTGGCCAAGTGCCTGCTAAGTGTCTGGCCAGCTTGTATCTTGAAACACCTCAAGTCTGAAAGCAGTGCCCACTTACAAGAACTCCAGACTGAGAGACTTTTGTGTGGGAAAATTTTTTTTTAATTATGAAGAATTTAAGAAAACATCCAAACTGAAATTGCAGACTGCAAACCTATATTGCTTTCTTCCGGCCAAAATTCTCAAAAGGGATTGTGCTTTCTCATTCTAACTCTGAAGATTTCTGCACCTGGTTCACAGTGTGCCAGTCTATCAGACCCTCCTCCAGACCCTATGGTGTTCCTTGTCCACCATAAGATCACCATTCCTCAACTTCCAGCAATGCCTGAGCACTAGGCAGATGCCCCCTTCTTATTTACTGGAACTTGTGACTATGTTATATTACATGGCAAAGGGATTCTGCAGATGTGATTAAATTAAGGATTCTGAGATGGGGAGATTACCCTCACTAGTTATCCTGGTGGGACCAATGTAATCGTGAGTCTTTCTAAGCGAGGGAGGGAAGAAGGCAGGAGAGTGAGAATCAGTGAAGGGGACGTGATGACAGAAGCAGTGTCAGTATGACAAGATGTGAGAAAGACCTGACCAGACACTGCTGGCATGAAGACAGAGGAAGGGGCCATGAGCCAAGGAATGCAGGCAGCCCCCAGAAACTGGAAAAGGCACCATAAGAGCTTTCCCCTAGAGCCTCTGGGAGGGAGTGAGGACTTACAGATACCTTGGCGGTAGCCCAGTGAAACCCGTTTCAGACTTCCACCCTCCAGAACTGTGAGTTCAATAAACCTGTGCTGCTTTAGACACTAAGTTTGTGGCGATGTGTTCTAGTGGCCAGAGGAAACTTAACAAACCATGCATCTAATGAACATCTCAGCAGGGCCACCGCTAGAACTCCTCTCGGAAGTACTCTGCCACTTCTGAGTTCTCTAAGCAGACCCCCTGCTAAGCTCAAGCTATTGTGCAGTCACCGTGAGGGTAGGGCAGTCCTCCTCCGGATCAGCAACAAGATGAGAACCCTCCTAGAGGAACTGGGCACTTGACTGGCAAACCAAGACAGAGGGTCAGATATGGGGTCAAGCCCAGGACACAGGGACAGCAACCCCTGGGGACAAGAAAGAAGATCAAACCCAGGGACCAGCAGTGGATTTGACAGGGATGAACCAACAGCCTAGACGACTTAAGGCCCAGTCCCCAAGCTTTGAATACAATCAGTTTTCCAATGTCCCCTGCTTAGGGCTCTGCACCTAGGGTGATGCCAGGTTGGCAGTGGACATCCGAGGAGATCCAGCTCCACGCAGAGGCAGCCGGGCGAGGGAGCTGGGCATCAATCACAGAACTGAAGTGAGAAAGCCCTGCAGAATTCTCCTCTGACTTCCCCAGTGAGAATTCAGCCAGATCGTTTCATTTTGTTTGGAAGGGGAAGATAAGAGGCAGAGCGCCTCTGTAAGCAGTCACGTGGATCACCCGCAGTGGGGGAGTGATTCTCCCCCAGGGTCAGGTTAGCAACGAGTACCTTCTTTGTGGCACAAGCACTAGAGCATGAGCTAAACACTCTGCGGGCAGAAGAGAGCTGTGGCTCCGATGAGCTTTCCAACGACTATCTGGTTCAGTGTTTGCAACAGTTGATGGAGAGCCTTCCTGGATTTCAGTTCTCTCTGGGTGGGAAGTTAGGCAACTTAGAAGGTGCTATTCCCTCCTTCAGGTCTCTAGGAAATCATTTAATGGACCGAAGCCTTCAGAACTTGTTAACTTATGAAAATAAACTGGTTTTGCCAACACTCTTCTACTCACGCCATGAACACTGACAGCAGGTCCTGTAAGGCATAAAGCTGGCAGTTTGACAAGTGGGAAAACTAAACTTCTCATATAAAAGGCATGGAGAGAAATATACATGTTGTTATTTTTGGACAGCACTAAAAAAAACCACAAAAAACAATTCCCTGAAAATGATCCCATGTACCTCGGCTGAACCAGTGTCCTGGAGATATTTCTTCCCCCATATCATTATTCAAATAGCAAAGAAAGGAAGAACAGCCAATGGCAAACAGTTCTCAAAATCCTTTGGCTGACTTTGGCAAGGAAAAATCTATACTGATCTTGCCTACATTGCTCAATAACAACACCACCCCTCTTTTTTTCCTTCTGTCCTCACGTTCTACTTTCCCATTAAAGAGACCTAAGCTTGTTCAGAAATAAACACTGTTTCCCAATAGGAGGAGATCATTACCCAAACCACACTAAAAGAGATCCCTCCACCCAATCTATTGTGGAATCTGGCCCGGGAGCCAGTGCTTCTTTACCTGCTTACGCCAAAGAAATTGAGACACCTGGAGTTCATTACCTGTTCTGTCATTTAGCAAACATGGGTGGCCTACAGCCTGCCTCACTTGAAACCATGCCTCTGTTCCCTTCTGATGGGAGAGAGGTGACGACAATGCAGTATGCATTTCATAGTGACCTGGAAGAACATGCGAGGGAGGTCAGAGACATAGCTGCAGTTTTTTTAAACTCTTCCTAAGATCAGGGCTATAAAAATACAAGGTCTTTTCGTTGTCCAACCATCATTTCGTACAAAGGCATTCCCCAGCCTCCTGACACACTTCACCAAAGCACTTCAAATAAAGATGTTCTGTCTCGGAGGCTTAGAAGAACACTTGACTTCTTAGTTAAACCTCACCCAGTCCGATCTTTCAGTCACTAGGGAAAGCAACAGGAGGGAAAAACTGAAGTATCAGAATACCTTCAAACATTTCTCTGCAGCTTGAAACATAACACAATCTGACATAAGCTGTTGAGAAAGGCCAAAATATAACTTCCTGTCAACAATAAACTCGATAGGCAATAAAAATAAGGTGGCAAAGAATGGCAGGAAATCATTAATAGCAAATTTTGGCATGATTGTGTGAGGCTCTGCAGAGACAATAGATAAAACTCACGTCCCTGGAACAACTGGCGTATTTTCTACCGTATCGACCACACTGGAAACCTCTCCACACCATTCCTAAAAGAACTTACCCTGCTACTGCAAAACCAAGATAACTGGGTAGAAAAGGACATTAATTTCTTAGGAGACCTTTAAGCTTGAAACGTGCCCACTAAAATTACATGTTTCTACAATACATCTTTAAAAAGGCATTTGAATGTCAATATTCATTTGATTATTTTTGAAGTAAGGATGAATGCATCAAATGAAGGTTAATAAATTTTTGAGAGAGAAAGGAAGGGGTGTTGAAGTTCTAGTCTTCCATACAGAGCCCAATGCTCTTCTAGCCATGCTTTTGCAGGAACCATGATAAAGAGCCAGTCATAAGTTCCCCAGACCAGAGAACCTTCCCTGGACATGGGATGGGATGGTCCTCCCCACTAGACAACTAGCCTTCCCACTCATTCATCTGGTTAGTCTGAAAGCAAGAACTGCCAAAAACCCAGAGTCCTACCTCACATCCACTGGGCTCTCTGATATGACCCAGTCCACCTGAGAATGGTGGCTCCCCAGGACCTCATGGGCAGCCAGCTTATTCTGCCAAGAGGGAATGATTCTTGGCTCAGCCATGTATTGTAGCTCACCCTCTGGGGCATTATCTGGAGCAAGGAAATAAAAAAGCAAGAGTAGGGATTCCTAACCTTCAAGTTATGACAAACCCGGACAACATATTAAAAGGCTGAGACATCACCTTGCTGAGAAAAGTCTGTATAGTCAAAGCTATGGTTTTTCCAGTAGTCATGTATGGATGTGAGAGTTGGACCATAAAGAAGGCTGAGCACCAAAGAATTGATGCTTTCAAACTGTGGTGCTGGAGAAGATTCTTGAGAGTCCCTTGGACTGCAAAGAGATCAAACCAGTCAATCCTAAAGGAAATCAACCCTGAATATTCATTGGAAGGACTGATGCTGAAGTTGAAGCTCCAATACTTTGACCACCTAATGCAAAGGAAAAAGACCCTGATGACTCATGGGAAAAGCCCCTGATGGAAAAAGACTCATGGAAAAGACCCTGATCCTGGGAAAGAGTGAAGGCTGGAGGAGAAGGGGGCAACAGAGGATGAGATGGTTGGATGGCATCACCGACTCAATGGACATGAGTTTGAGTAAGCTCTGGGAGTTGGTGATGGACAGGGAAGCCTGGTATGCTGCAGTTCATGGGGTTGCAAAGAGTCAGATACGACTGAGCAACTGAACAGGGCTTCCCTGGTGGCTCAGTCAGAATCCACCTGCAAATCCACCTGCCAGTGCAGGAGATGGGGGTTTGATCCCTGGTCTGGGAAGATCCCACATGCCATGGAGCAACTAAGCCCATGTGCCCACAACTACTGAAGCCTGTGTGTCTGGAGCTCAAGCTCCCCAACAAGAGAAGCCACCGCAAAGAGAAGCCCGAGCACTACAACCAGAGAGTAGCCCCCATTCGCTGCAACTGGAGAAAAATGCACGAAGCGATGAAGACCCAGCAGAGCCAAAAACAAATGAATAAATAAATAAATTTTTTAAAGGCAAGTGTACCTGCTTCCCTTCTACCCATTTACTGTTGTCTGTTGACTTGTCACACATACACAAAAGACCTCCTGCGCACCATCAAGCCCAGGAAAAATAATGCAGGCCAACAGTCATTCAGTGCCCTCCATGTGCCAAGCCCTGGTCCCCAGTGCTTCACATGCAACTTGCTGAAGCTTTTCAACAAACCCACAAGAGGGTTATCGAGGCCCAGAAGGTTAAAAAACTGGCCCAAGGTCACCCAGCTAATAAGCCACTGAGCTGGACTTTGAACCCCGGCTGTGAGCTTTCAGAGCCTACTCTGCCCTACTAAACACGCGTCACAGGCAACGGAGCTGAATGAAACTGTCCCTTTGGCCCAGTTACTGCTCTGGGAGCCTGCAGGGTGCGGCCCTGCAAGAGCTGGAAAGGCATCTGGCTCTGAGCTGATATAAGGACAGGCCAACGTTACCATGAACCCCGCTGCAGTCTGACAAAAGCTGAAGGAAACCAAGAGATCTAAATCCCAAACAGAGATGTATCATCAAATGACCGTTAGGATTTACAGAAAAGGGGAAACCGCTCTCGCGCTTTCTCCCGCCTGTGGTTTCTGGCCTTCCCTTCTGTGTTTCAGAAAGAAAGAAAAAAGAAAATGACCAAAAAAAAAAAAAAAACTAATAACTTTTCAACATACTTACTTATGATTTTATGTGTCAGAAGAAAGCAAAAGCAGAGAGGTGAAGACACCTCTGAATGGAATTCCAACAAACTACCAAGGGGGGCTCCCAGGGTGGGGCACTGGGGATCTAGGAAGATAGCAAGGACTTCGGCAGCTCACAGAGGTCAAGTCAAGGAATGGCAAGATGTGTGACGCAGGTAAACTGTATACGGATTTCTCAGCATCAGACAACTGCCATTTACTTTCTCTATTCTTATTTTTTTTTTTTAAAAAAAAGGCCTCTGTAGTTCAGTAAATGTGGGCAATACTAAGAAGAACACTTAATTAGAAGAGGCTTATTTAACATTGTTGAGCCCAGAAAGGACCAAACTCTTGAAAAACCCTTAAGAATCACAAAAAAGATCGTCACAGGGCCCTGGGCAGAAATGATGTAACTAGCTGAAGAGAGAAGCCACACCACCATCTTCTCTATTTCAGTCATTTGCATACATCTCATCTCCCTTCCGGGCCTGAGAGTCCCTCCAGGGCAGGAAACTTGCTCTCCAGCCTCTTTGGGGGAAGGAGGCTAGTCAGGCTGAGCCCTTGGACAGGAGGCTGCCCAGGGGGTGACCTAACTTCCCAAGAAGTCTGGAGAGGCCGCTACTTGCTGCCCAGTCTCCCATTTCCCTAATCACCCCCAAAGGTGCAAACTTCTTCAATCAGCTAATCTCTCCTACAATCTCACCTCACCAGCTGCTCAACCCTGGCTCTTCCTCCCCTTCCTGATCCCATCTGGGACACTCTTCTGGGCCCTCAACAACCCCAGTCCTTTGCCGAAACACACTCTCTCCCTTCCCCTCTCATGGAACACGCTGACCCTCCAGGTCACCCGGGTGGACAAACTTCAGCCATCTTGACCTCATCTCCCCTCCCCACCCGCTTTCTCTTCCTCCCACTTCTTCCTTTCCCCCCTCCGAGGCCCCCTTCAAGACATCACTAAATCCTGTTGATTTTATCACTCCTCTTCTGCCTTATCTCCATTGTCACTGCCTCAGTTCTGCCTTTGTTGTCCCTCTTCAGAACCAGAGAGCTACATTTTAACTAGTTACCTGGCCTCCAGGCACCCAGCACCAGGTCCCATCCTCCATATTATTTCCAGTGTATCTGCCGCCAAGTCCCTGACTTCTTGGCTCATATCCAAAATGGGTATGAAATACTGCTCCCTTCTTTACTGTAATCTGTAGTAGACCCTTCCAAAATACAGTTTTTTGTTACTAGATTTCTCTTTAGCCTTTATGAATCACTTATACATCAGACACTTTCCAAATATTACTTTCTTTGACCCCACGAGAACTCCACAAGTTTGGGACAACTATCTACCCCCATTTCACAGATGAGGACAACAAGATCTGGTTACTTGCCTCAGTTCACAATGCAAGCTAGTGACAGAGGGCAGATTCAAGCCCAGGTCTGACTCTTGAACCTGGGCTCTGCCTTCCATATTTTAAGGAGGACACTGAAACCTTGGAAAAGAGCCCAAACAAGACAAATGTGATGGTAAAGCATCTTGAAACCAAATCACGTGAGGAAGGAACAAAATGAAGGCTGTTTGGCTTTGGGAAGAGAGAATTTTAAAATTCCATGGTGGCAGTCTCCAAATATTTGAAGGGTTGTCATGTGAAAGAGGAAGCAAACATATTCTGTGTGGCTCCAAATGGCAGAGCTGGGCCTAGCCCAGCAGTGGAACTTACAGAGAACACATTTTAGCGCAACAGTCTTACCCAGCCCTCTCATAGGTGGAGAGCAGCTAAGGAGAAGCTAGTCACTGTTTGTCAGGGGTGGTACAGGGGACATTCCTGCCTTGCGTAGGCAAGTGGCCTAGATCTGTGTTTCTGTGCGCTGTGCACGTCAAAATCACCTTGGGTTGTTTTTAAAAATACAGATGCCTGGCCCCACCCCAGACTTATCGAAACAGAATCTTAGGGCTAGAGACCGTTAGTGCAAGGATTACAAACCAGGAAATAAGTCTGTAAGAAGGTTCACTCGAAGAAATACAAATGGCTAATCACACATGCAAACCTGTTCCACTTCAAGACTAATGAAAGGAATGCAAATTAAGAGTGATATGCCATTGATCGCCTATCAGATTGCAAAGGTTAAAAAATATTAATTGTCAGTGCTGGTATGTGGGGTGGGGGGAGGAACACTCACACATTCCGGTGACGAAACAGTAAATGGTAATAACATTCTGCAGCGCAATTTAACAGCAGGATTAAGGGGAACTTTTAATGCTAAATATGTATCTAATGTTGGAGCAAGCAATTCCGATGCTACAAATTTATCCTAGAGGGATAATCTAGCAAGTTTGAAAGTGCCTGCTCAAAGATGTTCATTCAAATCCATGTTTATACCTGCACTATCCGAAAGAACTTTCTGCAGTGATGGAAATTTGCTCTCTGTGCTGTCCTACTTGCCAACTACTAGACACATGTGGCTATTGAGCACCTGAACTGTGGCAAGTACAGTTTAGGGGCTGATTTTTAATTAACTTTAATTTTTTAATTAATTCAAATGCAAATGTAAATAGCCACAGATGGCCAGTAGCTACTGTCCGGGAAAGCTTGTGTTTAGAATGCCACAAAATTATAGCTTCTCAAGGTATCAAACAATAAAGGATGATTACCTATAATCCACCAACAGTGCAATTTTTGGCAGTTGTT